>NW_026623404.1:915398-966042 GCF_030028575.1 Malurus melanocephalus
AAAAAAGCACTCCAGACCTGAGCAATTTATGGACAACCTTTATAAGGAAAAACACACAAGACTTACTAGCAGTGTGAAGCTGAAAATTAAGAACTGTGAAGAATATTAATGAAGATGCCATAAAGACCTATGTGACTTTCAAGCTTATGACTCCAATTTTCAAAGAAGTTAGGTTAACAGACTTCATTTACAGCAAAGATCCTGCTGAAAATACCGAATCAATGACATTCCTTCAAAATTTTCAAAACTCTCTGGCATTTCTAGAGAAGATTTTCCCCATGCTACAGATAGACAATGTGCATCTTTGYACTAAATTCTCACTTCTGAATCATAGAAGTAATAAAACAAATCAGCCTTCAATTGATAGCAAAAGTATCAATTATATAGTGAGATAGACCCTTATTCCAGCTGATCTGTGAAATCCAATAGCAGTAGAAGAATCCAAAAGCACCATAAATGCAGAGCCTCTTCCAGCTGGACCACAACTTAAACACTCATCTTTATAATGCATAATCTGAACATTACTTTTAAGATTCTTCTCCACATTTCATCTATTGTATTGAGGTTCAACCAACACACAAAACCAAAAAAAAAAAAAAAACCAAAAAAAAACCAAACCTGGAAAAATTGCTCACAATTGCAAGTCAAGGTGGCACTTTCACCGAAATGTTAACTGCACTACATGTTAATTATTCCAAAGCTGTAAYGCAGGACTCAGCAGGAATAATGATTTACATGTGCAATGTTATTAATACCACAGTATATCTTCAATGTAAATCATGAACAAAAGACAGATAAATAAAGATCTTGCCAGAATATTTTGCTTTAAAAATAACAAGGGAAAAGAAAATGGGAATTGGGTAAAATCCAGGGTAAAATTGGGGTAAATGCAGCAAAGGTGACCTTTTCCATGTGAGAAACCAAAGTAGCAGGGCTATGGCATATTTGTATTTAACAAGCTATAGGTAGACAAAACCAGCATGCTATTATCTTGCAGGAGGAATATTCATAAAATGCATACAAAGCCACAGAAATACTAGGTTTGGAGCCATGTTGGGTACAGGAATTCCATAATAAAAGTACACCATGAAGAAAGCAGCTATAACCTCCTATAACCCATGCTGCAGGACATGCTTTCCTTCACAATGATTCTAAGGTATCACACTCAGCAAAAGCTGTCCCAACCACTCCACATTTCCCAAAGAGTGTGGAGGTGAACTGTTAGTGTGGCACAGTGCACACCCTACAAATAATCCAGGTCCCCTTATGGAAACACTTTCATGAAGCTGATTCTTAACATCCCATAGCTGTACCTTTGTACTGTGGTCTCCAAAGTAACATAAATATGCATGAGTGCCACTCACAAACATGAAGCCATTTACTCAATCTGTAATACAACCCTTGAAACACTTTAAAAGTCAAGAGCACGACCATCTTCTGGAGGGTGCCCTTTGCATTAGAGATGTCAGGTGTTGTAGGCAGAGAGAATTTATGAATGTAATTCTACAGAGATGAAGAAATATGGGCAAAGTCACAGAGTGAACAAGAACTGAAAGTTCAAGCACACCACTRCTTAATAACGAATCTCTGTGAATAAAAAATGTTAATGAAAATGCTCTGTAGAAAAAAATATATACCAAAAAAGTTAATTTAGCTTTATTATTATAATCAATGGGGATGGGATGTCATGATGCCACCTCTTCTTGTGAAGGCAAAGATGACAGAGGGCAATGCAAGGCACACAGAGAGGTATTTAACCATGTCACCATAGGAACTGTTCTGCAGAAGTGTGTAGGAGCAAAAGAGCTTGAGTGGTGGGGAAAAAAAACCAACAAACCAGTAACAAAAACCTGAAATGTAAAAATCAACTACAATGTACTGTGGCTGGAAGACAGCCCGAATGTGTGGTGCCTGAGTATATCAAGATGAGAATAGCAGCCTGGTTCAATGCAATGCAAAGGCACTGCAGATGCAGAGAGAAATATGCAGCAATCACAGAAGGGAATTTTAAAGCAATCCAGAGAACAATTTACAATGAGAAAAAATACATGTCTTCCACACATGGCAGTGGAAGCAAGCTGTGTTTCCTTGGAAACATCAAAACAAAAGTTATGTGACTTTCAGTCAGCAATATTTCCTGAGACAGTATTAGGACCTACRTTAAAAGTTTGATCTTAGTATTACGTGCATTTTACGTAAATCAGAGTAAATACTCTGATATGAGTAGAATAATTCTGGTATAAAATSAGGGACTTGTTTTTCAAATATGGAGTTAGTTTTATTCACTAAGATTTGTTTTCATTGTTACCTGGTTTCAAAAATGGGTCTACTCCGATCCTTACATTTCTTCAATAATTGTAACACAAATTCAACCTGGGATTTTTGGCACATATTTACAGCACCTCAAATCAAATATTTTTGGTTCTGAGCCACCCTGAATGTCATAGATTTAAAATGTCAGGGAAAAATATTTATGCTAATTCCTCTTAATAAAAAACCCTAAGCATTGAATATGGCTTTCRAAAAACAAAGCAGTAGCAGCCAGAGAAACAACATAACCAGTCAGACACTTAAAGAAAGCACCCAGAAATGCTCATGCAGTGAGCATCAGCTTTCCATACACATCACCTCAAACCTCTGAGCTTTCAACAGCTTCACTGGGTCGGGACAGAAGAATGTTGTAAGCTAAGCCACAATTGAACTGAAGGGGAGAAAGAATATGACGATTCCCACTGATCTCTAATGTCACCTAAAAGTCTTTTACATTAATGAAAGCTTCCTCTGCCCAGGGCACRGTCATCTATATCGTGTATCTTGTAAGAAGCCATCAGGACTTCCATTACTGTGCCTTAGGAGTACCTTCAACACCTTGCACAACAATAAGCACACACATGATAACAACAAATGCATTTAAACAGGAAGAGAATGACTCCAGCCATCAGGGTAGTAACATATCGGGACATTCTTACAAGCAGAACTGGTGAAAAAATAAAATCTGAGCAATTTAAAATGGCACTTGCTCATTTTATGAAAAATTTAGCTGCAATCACAGGAAATTTGAGCCTTTAGGGTCCTAAAAATAAGCAGTTACTAGGATTATAATGAAAAACAGTCAACATAATAAAATTTTTGTTTAGTAAAGTCAGAAGAAGCAGAAAAACAAAAAGAATTGTTACTGAGGATTAAATGGAAAATGAGAATACCTAGAAYATTGAAAAATGAGTAAATTATGGATTGGACTGATAGGAAGACTACACAGAGGCATTAAAATAGTTGAATATAGCTAAAACAATGAAGAAATKAGCTGAACATTGCTACAATCTTTTAGATAGGTTACTTGCTAACCTAATAGCTGTGAGCAATTAATTTATTCTTTCTAAATTATGTCCTTGTTAATTACAAATGGGACCATTGCCTAGTTTACTAAACAGAGCTGATCTGAAACACAGCTAATGTCTCTAATGTGTCCCATCAGTTGCTAATTTGCTATAGAGTGACTCTAAACCAAAACTCTCAATTTGAAAAGTAAGTATTATTAGTTATGAACTTTTTAAAAAGCTGGTTTGGGTTTGAAATAGAGAAATAGAGTGACATTACAAAACACTAAATAAAATTTAGGTAATAAAGATTTCCATAGAAAGGCTGCTGAGTGTTTTACCTCTTAGAAAAAAGAGAGGGAAAACACTACATCAACTGATATTATTAAAAGCAAGGTGGAATTCTAAAAATGTGAAGGGATAAGGAGGAAARCAGACTTTTTAAAATGTTTGCCAGGCTGTATAGCCCATTAGATGAGTGCATGAGGGAGTAATAACTAGTCTCATAAAAACAGATTCAAATGCAGGTGCATGTGTGGTAAAATGAAATCAGAAGAGGCATCTTCAGCAGAGCAGCACCACCCTCATGGTCTTGCCCAGCGAGAGCCACCACACTCAGCACCCAGGATCACTGCTTCCTCACCCAGCAGCCAAGAAACAGCTTGTGTGCCTATTATTTATAAATTTTGGAATGTTGACGTAAATTCTGAAGAACAAAGTCCATGAATTATGCATTCCTTGATTCTGGCAGAGATGTGTTTTTATGTGCGAAATTTATTTTTCAACATTTTAGTGTGGCTAGGAAACTAATTAATTAGACTGGTACTTTGTTGTGCTCTATAACAGAGAAAAAAAGATGATCCTGCCTCAAACAGTATAAAGTCCATACTAAGTTTTAAGGGTTTTTTTCTCAGTCAGATATGAATGTCAAACTTTTATCTTAAATTCCATTTCTTCCTTTCTTACTCTGTCTGAAATGGATCGTGCTTCATGCAGTCATTAATTATCATTCATAAATAYTCTTTATTTCATTAAAGCAAGTCAAAATGAACCAAGAATTAAAGGACAGATTTTGCTTCCAGCACTTCATACTTACCCTGTTAACAGCTATAAGCAGAATTTTTGTGTGTGCTTCTAAGACTCAGTATCACTGTGAGAACAACGCAGACCTGCCTGAGCAGGAGTACATGGGGACATATCCCAGAAGGTCCCTTTCCATAAATCCTGCAAGGAGCTAGAATTAGCCCAGTCCCTTTGCATCCTCAGTGCAAGCTGAAATTCAAACTTTCCTCTGTGTTATTGCTTTACCCTGGTGCTTCCGAGCATTCTAGCATTGCCTTACAACAGCTTTTCTCCTGATACCCATTTGCCATTAAATCTTATGTATTTTTAAAAAAAGAAATCATACTGGGTTTAATAGGRTAACAGTTTCTTAGATATTCTTAAGGGCTTTTAATTGGAAGGGCTTTCTGCTGCCCCAGCAGATGGATTCAGCTCAAGGCCTTTGTTTACCRGATCTGAGAACAAACTATAAATGGTTTGGACTATGAAAATGATATTGGGACTGCTGGTTTGGCCTTGTGTCAACACATAGCATGGCTTATCTTGCCATGTTGTATTTAGCCAACAGTTTCATAGCAAAACAAAGAAAACATTTTGTTCTTATTGGATATTTGAAATGGCCAAACACATCCACTTTCTCCAATCCTAGCATCGTGTTTATTGCCATAGCTTATCTCCCCTGTGAAAGAGCCCATTAATAAACAAATAATATTTACACAGTCACATCATAACTGAAAAAAACACAGAAAATGTCAAATGTTATAACTACACTCTAGTCATCAAGTTATATGAGAAAAATTTAGACCTTTTAAAATAATTTTTCACTGTTCTTTTTTCCCTTCCCACTTACAGCACTGATGACTTTTYTTAGTTAAAGAGACAGCGAAAGCTTCTACGTTACATTGCACAGTGAGGTAGTTTGAGGCAGACCAGCCTCTAKGGACTGTAAAAGGAAAGGAAAAGGAAAATATTTTACATTAAACAACTCATCACACCTGCTTGCCTTACAGATCAAGCAGCCTGGGTGCTGAGCTTCATGAATGGGCCCAACAGGATAGGGCTTTTTTCCCTCCAATCCTTGTGCAGAAGATGGCAGGATTGCCAGATGTATAAAAAGGATTCAGGACATTATTTTCATACAAACAATATTTGTTTATATCTTGTTTCAGATATGAAGATAGAGTTGGAATAGCACCACTCCACTTAGTACTGTGCAGTGCATAATAYATAGTCTCCTACGGATTTACTCAGAATTCTGTACAGACTTTGAACACTTACTTTTACAAGAAAATCACACACTAAATGGATTATATATGATTCAAGAGATCTGTATTTTCAAAAACAACAGAGAAAAAAAAAATTAAAACTCTTATTAAAAGCTGTGTATTAAAAGCATTAGGGGAATTTGCCAGCCAGTTAACAACAGCATCACAAACCAGTGATGCCCAATAAGAAACAAGGGCAATTCAAGGGCAAATCTACCCATCACACCTGCTTCCTCCAAGGCCTACTGTCCCAAACAAAAATCTAAATTACTGAGAGGTAATATTTCATCTAAAGAAGGCTTTTAACGCAGTGCACATGAAATTGCTTTTCATATCCTATATGAAAAGGAAATAAATAAGGTTTATTTGGCAAGATGGATTCAGAGAAAGGAACTGCTTCATTTGACACTGGTAGGCAAAAACTCTTCAAAAGAAAAATTTTGCAAATGCCTGACARGACACAGGTACACTACACCCCATAAACTCCTACAATCTATGTTTACTTTTCATTTCTCAGCCTTTCTCCTGAAACAAGCATATATAAATAATTATATATATGGCCTCACTACTGTTTTTCCGTAAGTGTGTCTATGGAAGGTGCACTGTGTTACAATGTGCAGGTTATAATCAGCTAAAGAGCATGGTTTAAACAAGGATTACATACATTATGCTTTTCTGAAAGCAAACATGGCTACATGCCATATTTTAAATCACTTAAGATATCATTTTAAAATATAATATTATTGACAAATTCAGAAGTAAGAAAATTTTGAATTTTTAAATATCAGCAGTGGTATAGCCAAAATACGTGCTGATGACTTTACTCACRTGTTCCTATTTACTTAGCTGAAATCTTTACATAGAAAATGAAAACACTTCAATGAGAAATAAAAAAAGAAATCAAGCAAACTGATACTCTCAAAGGTAAGTACATTGGTGGATTATCRGCTGCATTACATCGCATAAGTAAAAAGATATTCCTTCACCCCCTCTTTTCAGACTCCTTTGCAAAGCAGATAAAAAAGGCTGCCATAGAACTGCTCCTTTTCTCTTAAACAAAATGCAAAAATWCAGAAAATCAGACTTTCTGAATTACAATTCGATTTTAGTTGTACAGCATGATGGTCTGTAATTCCAACAAAAGGGTACTTGAAGGAATAAATTTTTGTCTGTTTTCACCCTAGCTAACATCCCATCTGCCTCTTTTATAGTAATTTCCACAAATCCTGTTGAATTTACTGGAGACAGGACATTTCTTCCGATGAAGATCAGCACTTTTAATCATTTGTGCACCAAGCTCTTGTTYGAGTGCCGTGCCAAATACAAAACTCTCTCTGGCTATTTCAGCTTGTTCTTTGCCTATATAAGAATTCATTTGTTTCCTACAGCTTTTTAGCTTTGTCCAAATCCCAATGTTTTGCAAAAATTATCTRTAACAACTTATTAACAGTAAATGGGTCCCAGTAACTAGGACACTCAGGTACACTTTTCAGGATGTTTCACATCCCAGTTTGAAACAAACCTTCCACTCCCACTCCTCTGGGAGAGGTTATTTTAAATCTAGATCACTTTTTTGAACAAGAGCAGAGTTATATTATTAGGTTCTTCTCACAGATCTGCAGTAGAAGATTGACAAACACCCTTTACTTATACATTCCTTCAAAGGGAAAAAGCCTACAAATTAAATTAAGTCTTTCTCAGTCTTAATTCTGCTAAGGGGAAGATGAGTTTAGTCATGGCCTTTCTTATCTGCTGTGGGATACCAATCCTGTTCAGCAGAATGCCTTATTTTTKATAATTTTCTCTAACTCAAGTGGAAAAGCACCAGGCAGCCCTTAGGTACACTACTACATACAAATACAAATACTTGAAGAATTACACAGGAAAAGATCTTTTAAGGTTAAATACCCAAGGCTTTTTTTTTGTGATTCACACRTCACTTCTTTCAAAGAAGTAAGCCTCATGCTTAACCTATGCAGGGATCAAAAACCATCTCCTTTTTCCTGATGCCACAACACATTATCAAACACCGATCATCTGTACAATCTTCACTGCAGCAGACACAAAACAGAAACACATGCAGATACTATAAAAATGCTAATAACTCTTCAGCTTGTTARAAAATGGAATCTGTTTTTCCTTCGCATGTAATCCTTCTGCTTCCCCAGTCACACGTGAAAGCTCTGCTTGAACAGCAACCACTAACACTGGCTGCATAATCCACCGGATAAAGCAATTACCAGAGGGAAGCTTAAGGCCATCTCTGATCTGGCAACTAGTTATTTCTGTCATTAATTTAAATATTGCATGGCTGGGAAAAGTGTTACAAAAAAGTCTCCTTTCAGGAAAGGACCCTCAACAGGAGAATATTCTCGCATCTGCTTAAAGAAGACTCCCTAGTATCAGCTTCTGTGAAGACTATTCAAGGGGGTAAAAATTTGCATTTTAGATGACTGACTGGTACAATTATTTCCAAATACCTGGGCTATCATAGCTAAAGAGTGGAGGCTTCTCACCAGGCAAGAACCTGGAGACCCTGAAGAGCTGTGCTTTGTTCAAGGAGAAGCATRTTGCACATGTAAGCCTTGCCCACAGAGAGGGGAAGAGGAGGATGCCCCTGCTCCAAACTGCTCACGGAACACTAATGAGATGAAGGGAATAACAGACAAAGGGATTAGAAAGTAGTCAAATGGATAYGTACAAGTCCAAGAATACTTTTTCAAAACATCCAGTCTTCACAACAAGTGAAGGATCCTGGTTTAGAGAGGTGAGCATGCAAAGTGTGAGAGAAAAGGTCAGAGAAGAAGACAAATGTGCTGTTTGCTTTGCATGTAATCAGCTCATTTAATTACTTATTGACATAGTTAATTTGCAACATTATTTTAAAACACATTTATTCTTCATCACAGCTCTTTGTCTTGAGAGGAAGTGGTGTTAGCTGTCTGCTAACACAGAATGACTGGTCTGACTCAACCATGCTCAGCTGCAACAAGATTAGAACAAAAGGATATCTGTAACCATTTCAAAAAGCAACAAGACTCAGGCATGCAGCAGTGGTCCCCACTCAGCTGGGATATGGAAGGAACTGAAAAATGGAACTTCCAGCTGAGAAACAAGAGCTTACCCAGATCTACAACATCSCTTCCTCAATGTAATCAGTCTGGAGGCAGACACACTTCTGTAAGATCATTAGCTCTTAACCTGCCGCTCATGTTCTCAGAGAAATCTGGACTGAAATCTGTAGAAAACTTCCATGCCCAGGGAGCCTCATGAGGCTGCTTTCCTGGTGACACTGCTTAGGCTGTTGACCTGCTCCTGGGGACAGCTGCAGAATGCTCAGCCAACCTGACACCAGCATGGCTCAGGCMATGTCACACTACCAGCCACGACTTGGCTTCTCATTCTCTGGCCACATTACCTCAGCACAGAGGTGGATGGAGCTCATCCACATGTTCCAGCAAAAAAAGCACACTGTATTTTATAGTTATTTGTGTGCCCACTATGTTGCTGGCCAATGGCAAGTTCAATGTGCCAGAAGAATGGGCTAACACGTCCTTCAGAGTTTTTTTTTTTTTAACACGTCCAGCAAGAGAACTCCCATAGAGGCAGCTTCTTGGAGTGAAGATTCAATACTAAGAGCTTTGCTGAGAGAATATTTTGTAGAGAACATTTTTATCTGTGCCACAAAATAGCTACTAGATAAAACTTTTCATCATCTCAAACACTTCACTCGGTGCTGATTCCCTTGGCAGACTGCAGACTAATTCCTTGTACATTATGAATTTGTAAAATAAAACCTGCATTAATGTATATTAAGATTCATTATAACAAATATTTCAATTAAAACATCTTAAGACAGTATCTTGGATCTCCCCTATTTTCTTGTCTATTTCTTGGTCCAATTCTCCTTGGCTTCACATAGAATTTACATCCTTACCCAGTCACCACTCAGAGCAGCATTTGACAACTCACTGCAAGATCTGTTAGTGAAAGGAGCCTCGGCTTTAGCCTACAAAAGACATTTGTAGMTGAAAACAGATCTAGAAATAAACATTTGGGTGGGTGATCAATCAGTGCTTTCACCTCATAATTTTGTAGAGCTGTACTTTGGCATAGGTGCAAAACAACATATTAGTCACTTCTGATTATTAATTGGTGATTTTTTTGGATACTTACCATAATTAATGGTACAATTTCTACTTCTAGTGGCTATAGAAAGTGGCTATCAAATTAACACATTCAAAAATATGAAGCTTATACAACATTTTAAGTCATAATTTGTTGAATGGTAAATTCTTTTTTTAGACAAAGCGTTTTTTTCTAAAAAAGAAAAGAAGAGGATTATTTATGATTGCATCTCTTTCCAGCTAAAAAACCACAGCAATACCGTGTTGACGACATTAACAACTCCTATTTAGAAACAAAAGTCTAATTCCCAGAACATGCCATATGGACCGCTTCTGTAACCAAAAGAGTTTCATTCACAAGGCATTTGTAGGAGAAGCCATCAAGTATATTTTCTGCRCTTCATCATCATCATTGAAAGGTTTAGGTTGGAAGGGACCTAAAGATTATCGAAATCCACCTACCCTTTCATGGGCAGGGACACCTTCCACTAGACCAGGTTGCTCAGAGCCACATCCAACCTGGCCTTGGACACCTCCACGGATGGAGCATCAACAGTTTCTCTGGGAAACCTATTCCAGTACCTCAAAGCAATTAACATCTATTCTAAACTTATTCTTTCTCATTTTAAAGCCATTCCCCCTTGTCCTGTTCCTACATGCCCTGTAAAACATCCCTCTCCAGCCCTTTTGTAGCCCCCCTTCAGGCACTGGAAGATGTTATAAAATCTTTTGTGGAGTCTTCTCTTCTCCAGGCTGAACAGCCTCAGATCCCTCAATGCCAAATGAGACTTTATTTTCCTCTCCAGACTGAAAACAAATACCTTCTCCCAAAGTAACCCAGTTGAAACTGGGCTGATAATAATTAGTAGGGCAAATCAAGATGTAACATCTTATCCTGAGCACAGGTACCAGGTTTTGGTCCCACAGCAGCAGCATAATACATTTAGTTTAGAATTGTAACTTGATTTAAGTTATCAGTTAGGGGTCAGGAGATCCTGACCACATCCATTGGTACTTCTCTTTGGTTTTATGCTGTCATTTTTATATTCTTTGTTTTTATACTCCTGCACACCTGACTACACCAACACTCACAGAGTGAATTGGTAGCATTCTACTAAAAAAATTTGTAATTTCTGGACAGTGCAAACAGCAGGTTGCTAGGATGGTTCTTCAAATCCTGCTGGTCCAGTATGACACCCTGGTGTGTTCAACACATTCATTGAGCCCCTATATAATTATATGACACCATGGGAAAAAAACGGAATCAGAGCAGTAAGTCAGTTATTTTTAAATACTGTTTATGTATTTGTTAGTGTTATTCCCATGTCCCTGGAATTCTCTGTGGAGCTCCCCATCACCCAAAATGGTTCCAAAAGCCTTTCAAGACCCTCTGATGCTGCTGAACATAACTAGGAAACCTCTCAGATGTTTCTGCATTTTTGGCTGACAGAAAATATTCACTGTTATTTTATGCTCCTATTCCCAGGAACAAATGCCAGAAACTGAATGTTCAAGACACAGAACAGAAGTTATCCAATAACTGAATTTGAAGCCTTCCTGAGCAAAGAGGAAATAGACTGAATCAGTAGTCCTCTGAGATGACTGAGAAAATCTGATGCCCTTTCAATTATATGTTCCATGCTTCTTTCACATGAAAATTAAACACTGCTTGCCTGCACAGCACATTGATGCTGTAGACAATATTTYTATAACAATTTTTCCTTTAACATGAAAAACTAAATACAGTTCAGTGAAGCTGAAAAATCAAAGTTCTTTCAATATGAAGTATCTCCTTCAATACCTGCCAAGCACTGGTATTTTTCCCCTTGGGTCTCAGTGGAGCTGGAATTAACGCAGCCTCATCTGTTCTTTTCTTGCTAGCTCTCCTCTACCGGCAGTAACAGAACTCTGGGAATACAGGGAGCCCCTGATTTCTYTTTCCTGACCTCTACCAGGTGCAATGTCCATGGAGGCAGAATGGGCCTTCACAGGGGAGTCATCCAAAAGTCTGCATGGCAAAGAATTCAGAGCTGCAGCAAGCACAGCCAAATCAATCCCCAGGCTCTGTTAATCCCCTCTGTTGGGTAACCAAGCGGAAAAAATATCCATAGTTTTACTAAAAAAAATGCAACAATTCTTTTTCAGCAAGTAAAATATAATTAATTTAGCATTCAGTGAGCATTCCCCATGGAAGTGTTATATTAATACAAGAAATCAGCCCATGTGAGATCAGTTTTAGTATCACCCCTTTCTAAGCAAGGCTGTCCTGTTAAAGAGAAGCTACTTGACAAGTGAAATGATACAACACTTCTTCTGGGGAGTAGGATCAAGAGGTGAATTTAAGCTGCAAAGACCCTCAGCATCGGTGGAAGGAGGGAACATAACTGCGCCCCCTGATCCATGCCTCGTGCTCATTCTGCAGCCCAGGGCTCAGCATTGCTGAACCTCCCTGCTCAAGCAGAGCCCAAACAGCAGCACCACTGTGAGCTGTTGTGATAGCCTACCCCCATCACACACGACAAAGAAGTCTGCCCACTTTGTACTTCCTTCCTAAAGTCACTGGGCATGGCTTCACTTCTGTTTTGGGGTAGGCACATCTGCCCTTCAACAGCCACGACTGAGGACTTTGAAGCTATCTCAGTTTGGATATCTTTGCCCATTAAAATATCTGCTTAAGAAACTGATTTATTAATAGACTGTTTCCAAATTTGGAGTCATTCTCAAAATTCTTTCAAACACAGCACTGGCCAAATATTTTTACAATCTAAGCTTTTATTTTATGAATTTTCAGAGAAAGTTATCTTTGCATTCTGTCAATGTAAGCCTTTTTTTTTTTTTTTAAACAATTCAATATACTGTCTGTACTTTTCAAGGAGGATCCTCTAGACCTGCATTTTCATCAGAACAGATAAAGCTACCAGTTCAAACTTTGAGGAGGGAAGTACTAGACTGAAGTACTGAGACATGACATGATCAGATTCTACCAACTCCAGCAATGACAGCAATCCACTAAAGCCACTCCACTGGAATATTCCTAGGAAGACGCTGTCACAAAGATACAGAAAATAATAGCTAAGATCTTTTCATATGAAGATCAGACAGTAAGTTCATAACAGCCCCTTCTGGAAAAGGGAAAAAAGGATCAAATCCCTAAACTGTCAGAGAAAAAAGTTAATGTGAAAATGAAAATGAAATATATGTTTTTATTGCTGTAATAGTTGTATAAATCCTGCTCTTCCCATGAGCCCACAGCAGAATGAGAATCATTACAGAAAAAAACTGCTGTTCAGTGTGAACAAGAAGATCGATTTCTGTTCTTAGAAAGAAAGAAAGAAAATATACAAAGGAGTAAAACCTAATATATATAAAACTCACAAGACAGACAGAAACTTCATTGATCAAAACATTCAAAACAGTATTTCCATATGTCTTCATCTAGGACCACATTTTAAAATTTTTACATCTTTCTGAGGTGTTGAAATACCAATTGTTTATTATTTGTTTGCAATCTGCAAAGAATAAAAAAAATTATTCTTTTTTAAGAGGAAAATTATGTGTTAGGAATATCTTACATGCCTGTCCCGTTTCTATGGCAAAAGAGCATTTAATTCTTTTCTCAGAAACTCAGTCTAAGTCATCACTTATAAAAGCCAAAGGTTAGTGACAGGAAAAAAAATAATATAAATATTATTTTTTTTGTTTAAGTAATTTCACTTTCTTTAATAATGAAGAATTAAGGGGGGTGCTATATGCTTTTTTAAAGGAAATGTATCTTAGAGAATGTTGATAGTCTGGAGAGAATGTTAATATACATGGTTATAAAATGCATATTCAAAAAAATGAATAATGAAACAAACTACAAAATTTGGGGAATCCTTAGGACAGCACATTACAAATCTCTAAATTATTTTCCTTTCGTTAYGTTTTCTGAGCACAGGCAGAAGAGCCTGGGCTCATCCCTGTGCTCCCTTGAAGCAGTACCTCTGTGGTTTATGTATCTTCTATATCTAACATATTGGTAACTGAGATAACTTCTTGAGCATGCCCTAAAACCCCTCATATTACAAAGGAMTATTCCCAGAGCAGCAACTCCACAGTTCTCCAGCCACTGGTCTGCCTGGCTGGGCTGTACACTTGAATTGTGTCTCCATCCTCAACACTGTAAAGAATTGCAAAGGAACAGCTCATCCTGAGAGAGCACTCTGACCTCCCCAGCCGCTCCATCATTGCAGAGCACACACTGAAACACGGATCAGCACTGCTGGCATGGGCCACCTGCCTGAGCACAGGTGATCTCCTGTTATTGACACTGTCAGTCTCTTGGAAGACCCTGGAGAAAAGAGCAGGGTGGGTATCACACATCCTTGGCAAGAGTAAAAGGCAGCCAAATGCTGACGAGTCAAACTTACATCCAACACTGCTCAGAGGTGTCAGAAACACTGCATCTGGCTAGGCATTAGCAAATCAGCACCTGGCTTTAGAGTCCTGGCTTCTGCAAATCACTGTTMTCTCTCTCTTTCATAATACTGCTAATTATTCTTAATGCAAGGTCAGCTAAGCGTTATCTCATAGTAGTATTCCCTTTGATTAGAGTCTTATGACCTACAAAAGGCACAATGTCTGATTCAGCTACATTCTCAGAATATAAACAGCTCAAATGCAGGTACACATCTCAGGAAAAGTAATTTGCTGTTAACTGCCTATTCGGTCTGGGTCCATGGCCCAAGTAAAGTATCAGCAAAGTTTTTATTTCATAGACAGTCTCAAAACTTCAGTTTCGCTTCCATGGAAATAAAGCATAAAGAATCCAGGACAAGATGCATGCCTGGTGAGCATGAATAAATTAACATACTTAGAGCCAATCCAGGCTGTCAACTACAATTTAATTCAAAAGGCTAGATATTTATGAGATATGATTGGAGGAAACCAGCCAAGTAGTCAAAAACTGGTCCAAAACTGCTAAGCTACATTCAACACTATACAAGAAGGGAATCCCTTGGTCCTAATTTGAGGTTCGAAGACAAAATTTAAGGTGCAGGAAAAAAGTGATAAGATTCCTCTTTCGTGTAGGCTCTTTGGCCATGCAGGACAGTTCTGCAGGTGCCCAAGGGTAACTCAGGYTTGCTGTCAGGCACAGAGCATATTCCAGGAGTAATATTTGGCAATTGCCAACAACTGAAAGCTGACAAGACAGTGCCAGCCCCTCAGAGCAATAAACCCWATGCTTATTCTCAGAGGCAAACCCAGGTGCTCTCCCAGGCTCTGACTTCCCACCCACACACCTGAGAGAGCTCCTGCACAAAGCCCTCTCAGTCTACAGGGAGACACTCCAGCTTTCCCCCTTCTTTCTAAGTCCATTCAGCCTCTGCAAAAACACACATCAATAAACCTTAGGCTGGCTTCATGCATGGCCAAGTTACAAATGCCAGGACAGGAAGGAGGAAGGCAAAAAKGAAAATGTCTCTACTTTAATCCAACGATCCCAAGGAAAAGCGCTTCTTATTGATATCACACCCATTCAGCTTAGATGCCATGAAAAACACAGTCACTTTAGAACTCAGATGAGCATATGAGGAAAAGCATGAAAAAGCACTGTGAAAAACCAATACTTACTTTTAGCCAGTGGAACAGAGGTAAGAAAAAAACGCATTCCTGAAAATCAAACTGAGTTGTGTSTAAGTATTCTCATAATATAAAAATTAATGAAATGTATTTTGTTCCAGTAATGACATAGTGTTATTTAGAAAGCCATTCAAAAGTTTTTCAGCAAACAGAGAAATATTTTCATGTCCAGCCAGCTTCCTTATCAAAAAATGATACAAATACAAAAGAGGAAGAGTTTACCATGGAGTCAGATTGTTTTAATAGCCACTTCACTTAACAAAACAATTTCCAAACAGCTTCTTTGTTTTTCTGCTAATGTAAATGAGAAGGAAGTATTTCACCTTTAGACTGCTACACTTTTTCAGTCCTATCACTRAAAACACTTTAAAAATGACATTTTCATTGGCCTGTCTTAAAGGAGAAAAAAAATAACAATTCTGGGCCAGTTTCAGAATGTTATTAAAGTTCTCCAATGCACAGCTGTGAGATAAGGAAGTCATGTCATCCATTGTTTCCCATAACCTATCACAATCCTCAGAAGCAGTAAAGCCAGCCAATCCAATTCATCTGGAAARCCATCAAAGTCCATACAATGTTGACAAGCAAATGGGTGGGATATTAGCATTAGTAGAAACAGAAGACACAAATTTGATTCCAAGAGCTCCATGAGCCTGCAAAGCAGTGGGAGCTTAGTGTCAAAAGCTGTCTGACAGTGAATAAATCAGCTCTAGGAAAAATTAGAATTCCTAGATCATGAGTGACAGATGCCCCTTATGCCGGAATGACTTTCAGGCCATGTCATTTTAATTTTATTAGGAGAGGAGGAAAAACAKTTACAGAGCAAAAGCAAAACACAAGATTGTGTGCAGTAGGTTTTAAATTAATTTGCTAGTGTCAGGACTGCTTGTTTCATTCAGCTGGTCCAGAATAAAAATAGAGAAGAAGCAGATAAAGAATTGACTCTCAATATAWAAAGTGTAATTCCTGGGACTTAAAGAGCATTACTTTTTTAAAGTTTCCAATGATCGATAAAAGCACTTGGGAAAACACACTGGGAAAGTGCTTCGCTGAAGCAAGGGGCAAGCAGGCCGCTTTGCCAGCTGCTCCACTCTGCACACAATATCCACACAGACATGGCTGAAAGCGGCCAGAGAGGTCTCATCTCCACAGTTTCGAATAAACAGAACACCTTATGCCCACAGGATGCCATAGAAGCCGACAGTGTGAACTTCCCCTTGTTCTAATGGTGATAGAGAAAATTATGGAGGATTGGTCCTAAGGGGTCTATCCCATGCCACATCCTGGATACCCCTGCAACAGGATGTGCTTTCATCCCGTGAGAGCTAAAAGCAAGGAGGGTGGGAGGGTGTTTTATGGAAAAGAAGGATCATCAAAGTCCATCTCCTGGCCCTGCACAGGACACCCCAACAATCACACCATGYGCTTGAGAATGTTGTCCGAATGCTTCCCGAACTCTGTCAYGGTTGATGCTGTGACCACTTCCTGGGAAGTTGTTCCAGTGCCCAGCCACCCTCTGGTGAAGAACCTTTTCCTGATATCCAACCTGAACCTCCTCTGACACAACTTCAGACCATTCCCTCGGGTCCCGTCACTGCTCACCACAGAGAAGTGGTGAGGCACCATCAGTTGCTGCCCCTCTTCTTCCCCTCACAAGGAAGCTGTGGACTGCAGAGAGATCTCCCTTCAGTCTCCTCCAGGCTGAACACTCCAAGTGACCTCAGCCATTTCTCATTCAGCTTCCCCTCAAGGTTCTTCACCATCTTTGTTGCCCTCCTTTGGACATTCTCCAATTGCTTTATATCTTTCTTGTATTGTGGCACCCAAAACTGCCCCCAGCACTCGAGGTGAGGCTGCCCCAGGTCAGAGTAGAGCGGGACAATCCCCTCCCTTGTCCGGCTGCCAATGCTGTGCCTGATGCCCCCCGGGACACGCTTGGCCCTCCTGGCTGCCAGGGCACTGCTGGCTCATGTTCAACTTGTCATCAGCCAGGACCCCCAGGTCCCTTTCCCCAGCACTGCTCTCCAGCATCTCACTCCCCAGTCAGTCCATACATCCAGGGCTGCCCCATCACCCGTGGCAAATGCTCGGCTGACTGACCAAAAGGAAGTATTTGACTTGGAGATGGCACTTCCTCATGCCACAGAAGAAGGACTAGATGAACAACTACTTAGTTTAACAAAAAAAATGTAAATGAACATGGAAAATTCCCACTGGCTTCCATGGAATCAGCCTAAATTTTGAAATGAACTGTTGTTTATTMCTCAGAGTTTTTTTAATCTAACGTTCCAGATATAGAGTTGGGGGTTTTTAATCTTGGTTCTGGTTGGTTCTTATTTATTTTGCATCTCTCTAAATCAGTGCACTGGGACAAATTCCTCCTGCTGCAGTCTAGCTCATCTGCCACAAACCTCTGCTCCCCACTGACAACAGGCAGGGTGYTGGCACAGACAGCCTGCAGCATCAGTGGAGCTACAAAAAGCCTTCACTACCATTCTGCTGGACATTTTATCATTACAGAGTTGGTGTTTCTTGAAAATCTGAATTATATGTGGCATTTGGAATTTCTTGCAATATAAAAATTTCAGAGGCTCATTTTTGTCAAACCCAGTGGTTCTTATTTTAAATGCTGTATYATAATTTGTAATGAAAACTTTTTTCTTAATAAAAAGTACTTTATATCTAAAATTACTGAATAAAAAATGTAACTTGCATATATAATTGAAAGTAACTGTTTTGCCACAACACATTTTCTTGCACTGTTAATTGGGAAGTTATGAGTTTAATAAAATGGCGTATTCAGAACAAATACATCAGAAAAAAAAAAGCTTGGACACCTCCAGTAATGCAGTTTTAGGTGCCAGTTCTAAAGCGCYCAGAGCCTAAGTCAAAGGYCAGTGAGTATCCTTATAAAAACTGATTTATTTCAAGGGTGGAAAAGGGCTGTTAGTCTGAGCAGAAGAGCAGCAATASAAGGAAAATGCAGCTGCACAGTACATGGCAGGGAATGTAATTTCTCTCATGATTCACTTTCAACTTTCTTGCCAACTGCATGCCACATCACAGTTTCAGAAAGGTGGGCCCACAAGCTGGTGGGCACCGAAAGTGCTGGCAGGGCTCATYGTGCCAATCCATGCACCAAAGGGAMTGGCTCTGGACCGAGGCCTCAGGACAGTGGGTCCCTGCTGGGACAACCCCATGTCCTCTGTATCTGCCCGGCACTGATGGCTCATGAGTGGCACGTGAGGAGAACGTGAGCCAGAAGAGGAAAAGCAGGAGAGTCACTCCTTGTGTTCCCATTCAGCTAAAAATTGCAGCAGCTCCAGCCACCTCGCTGCACTGTCAAGGAAACAAGTATTTATATTGTGGCACAGATGGCCCCCGTGCATTAACGCCATCAGAAAATGACGGCTCAGGATGCACCTACGGGCAGCTTCCAGCCCCTATCTGGACAAGAAATGCTGGGGGGACAMCAAGCTGCACTACAGGCACAGCTCACCACTGGGTTACCAGCTCCTTCACGTGCCAGCAGCTCCACCTCAGTGCTTGACATGGATTTCAGAACACCCCATCCCACAGGCTCAGGCTCAGCCCTCTTAACTTAATTTCTTATTCCACATGTGACTCCACTAACACTCCCTGAACTTCTGTGAAGTACAGTTGTATTAAAGCTATAAGCTGTCAACCYCAAATGGTTAATTGTCACAATGAATGTATTTTTGAGTGTTGCAATAAATAATTGTTCCCAAAGAAACATATAGAATAAGTTTTCCTAGAGACATTAAACAGCAAACATTGTGACCTTGTTATTGTTATTCAGGGGTAATATGCACAGTTTAGAAAATCTGACCAAATGCTTGTGAAGCCCTCTGGTTAATAAGCATAAAAATGAAAAAAAAAACCAAAAACAAAAAAAAAAAAAAAAAAAAAAAAACCTAAATAAAAATGAAGAGTGAAATGTGAAGAAAACCAGAATGATTTTCTAAGGAGTAGAGCAACAGGACTCTAATGTTCCCTTCAGCATCTGGGTGTACCAGACTACAAGAAAAAAAAAAAAAAACTAACAAGCATTTAGCTGCATGGGAAAACTGGAAACAGACAGTGTTTGAAATCACATTTAAAGTTAGATGTCCACATTCTTCGGGTGGGAAGTTTGGGTTTTTTTGGTCCCTGCAACAATGGGATCCTGTAAATGCTTGGAGCTCCAAGTAACAGCTGGTGACAYACCAAACACACAAAACCTTGCTGAGATATTAATGCATGAGGCTGTGCTTCTGCAGAGGTGTATATTTTCAGCTCTGCAGCAACTGCTTCCTATCACCCATACCTCACAGGCCTYACATCAGAAATGTAAGGTGGTGTTACTCATTCCAGTGATCCAAATACCAGTAATTTGAAACACACAAATGAGCCTTTGAATAAACTGGACAAGAACTAAACACCCTGAAAGTCAGGACAGGAGTCTTTTTGKTTKTTTTTTTTTTTAATTTTGTTTGTAGGTGTTTATTTAGGGAAAGATCATGATTTGTGACTCACTTTTATATGAGCACAGAGCTGGTGTCATGACTAAATTAAAACCATTTTCTTATTTTGTCTTTCTCACTACAAGTCCGAAAAAAGAATATATGTATTGAAATGAAAATAAGTCTTTTGAAGAGAGATTGGAAGGTCCTTTGCTCATTCCAAAGCCTTTGAATGTTTGGGATTTTTTTTTTATGAAGGAAGACATCTGAACACAAGCTTTAACACTGCAGCAGAGTTGTCTGGGTCACATGCCAACAACTGCCATTTGAGGTAACCAAGCCTGAAAAGTGTTGGTTATTGCAGAGTCAGACTGGCTATTTTTTTTWAAAAAAAGACAAATAGCTCTAAGTGGGATGCAATTCCAATATGAACTGAATAGAGGTGTGTGGCAGAGAAACGGGAAAATGTCTAAACCAGTTACTATCACCTTCTAAGCAGGGTCATGCTCACTGCCTCTGATCTACCTGCTTAATATTCAACTTCCAAACAAGTGCTGGCGAATTGAAAAGAATTCCAAAATGAACTAAATGAGTGACATGAGCTATGGGAAAATAATTCAGCATGCAGTTCCCAAGGTTCAGCCTACTTTTTTTATCCATAAAGGACTTGAGCATGACCTAAACTGTATTGCTATGTCCCTCCTCTCAAAATCTATGTAAGCAAGTCAACCACAGGCTATGAATCTGTGACACTTTTTTTTTTTTTTTTAATAAGGCAATATCTAGCAAAATGCATCACATAATGGGCTTTTTTTTAACTATTCATGAGCAAAACATTTTTGAAAGTTCTTGTCAAATGGGTGAGACAGAAGGAAATACCTCTTCAGGAAAACTGATTTTCTGAAATTAATTACTGTGCCTGCAGCACAACAGCTCCCCTGCACCTTACCAGCACCCTTTTGACTCTCATTTACACTTTACTCTTCAAGACATAATTTTTCTCCTAACTGCTGGCAGGAAAATTATTTCCTTTACTGCCAATCCTTTCTAACTGCTTCTATGGTGTTAGCACTGACTAATTTAGAATCCTACCYCCAGCAAGCCCCACTCCTGCCACTTGTCCTAAGAGCTACTCACAAGCACATGAAACCTGTCCAAGTAAGACAATATTTCGTGCATTTAACTTAGTTAAAAAGGGAAACAGGCTTTGAAAGACTCCCTCCCCCACCTAACTTTCTTCCTCTTCAGAGTGATTTACAGCAGATTCATGAAGAGGAGAAGATGGTCAAAGGGCTGTGGCTCTGTCCAGGAAGAAGGAAGGTTCCTGAGAGGGATAGGCACRTTCTGCTTGAGGAAGGATCATGAAACCAGACTCTTTCAAAGGAGAAACAAGTGTGTCACAAGGTAGCTCAGAACCAACATCCTCAAACCTTTCACACCATGTTTCCCTTGTGTAATTCAAGGCTAGGATGACACTGAGGACAGATTCTGAAAAATAAACTCCCTTTAGATTTTAAGAAGTTTGAATTACGTCAACTAATACAAAATGAAAAGGTCTAGTTTGGTTCTCTTGTGGGAGCATGTTGTTTCAAGAGGAAAATGCACCAGAAATACATTTATTGTTGCCAAATTACAGTGACAAAGAGGAGCTGGAAACATTGCTGCTGTAAGAAYTTTGAATCATCACACAGAACCATAGAATGGTTTGGGCTGGAAAGGRCCTTAAAGATCATCCAGTTCCACTAGGACAGCAGTGTTTCCAAGGCACCCAGACACAAGCTTTCAAGACCTAAGCAAGTTTTAATGTTAGCATTAAGTACAAGTACTTCGGTGCATAAAACCTGGAACCCAACTTCACCCCAAAAAGCTTTCCGATAATGCAAGGACCAACATTGRGGCAAACTCCATTCAACCACTGCAGAAGTCCACGCTAAAGACATGTTCTCAGCTTACTCATCTGGAATGCACTGAACTCAACACAGGGCTCACTAGTTAAGTCAGCTCTCTCCCAAAACATTGAGGAAAGAGGCCATGTAGGAGTACAAGTGCCTATTTCAATGACTGGAACACAATAAAACTGGCATTAAATGATACTTGGTACCACTTAAAGCTCTGGCTTCCTTGAGTGCAGGGTGAGAGGTAGGAAGAATCACACAGGAAAGCAGCATTACAAAACAGAAAAATTAGATATAATAACGTGACAATGTGAAGCCTGCAGTGAGAATCTTTCAGAAAAAAATACTTACAGCTTGTCCCTAGTAAATGGCTTAAAAACTATTATCATCATCTAGCTGGAGTAAAAATAAGGATTAGATATGGGCATTGTGTAAAATTCCTCACCCTATTATTGAAACTGTACCGTTCAGCCCCACAGTGCAGAATTTTCTGAATGGAAATGTCAAGATTTGCCACAACTTCACAGGCAAAGCTTACAAATAATCTAGGAAAATCATTCACTTGGTTGGGGAATATCACTTAGCCCCTGTTTGCAAGGTGTGAGCTTTCCAGAGTACACAGGACTTGAGCTGTTTTTCTCCCAGCAAAACTCCTCTCCCACAAACACACATATAAGCAAATCCCCTTCCAAATTCACATTCTTACCTTATCTTTATTTTCAGAGTCAGAATCCTCAAGTTTGGTCCGAATGACAAAGGGTGTAGACAATCTCAGAAGAACTCGTTCAAATGTGGCACTGATTTTAGGAGAGACTATGTCAAAGCAGTCTTGGAATTTCAGGGTTTTATGAGTATCACATCTGAGCTGCTTCCTAAGACCTTCTCCAAGCTGGAGAATCAGCATGTTTGGATCAAACATCAGGTGAAAGGGGAAAGCTCTGCAGAAGGTGCTGATGCTAATCCTCAGGTCTAAAGGGGACTGGGAAGTTCCCGGTGGAAGTGCTTTAGTGGTATTTGCATTTTCATGTTCTTTGATAAGGAAAGTCAAACAACTGCAGTTACCTGGGTTTGTCCCCTCTGAACACAACTTATCATTCGTGACCTGCTCTACTTCTACATCCAAGCAGTAAATCTTCTTTGCTGCTGCTTTTATCATTCCTGTCATTGCAAATCCCACAATCTGATGTGGGTGAAAATAATGAAGCATGAGATTGCCTTCAGGGAGTTCTTTGCATAGGAAAGAAGGAGATTCCAGGGTGGCCTGTCTTCCAAATGAAGTCCTAATATGCTCCAGCAAAGCATCAAAGCCATTGAAGAAGTCTTGAAGGGTCCCACCKACAGCTCGAAGAACTCTTTCATTCTCGTCAAAGCAGATATTGAAGAATTCCTCCCCAAACTTTTCTTGCATTTCCTCAAATTTCAGACCTACAGGATAATGAGACACTGTTATCAACAACATAGTATTGTTACTGTGTCACATTTTCCCTTTTTCCTCCATTTGCCCAGTATTTTTCCAAAACAGTGAGAGCAGTTTTTTCACCAGATACCTATCCATAGGTTTCTGTGGTGGTTGGGAATAACCCTAAAAATGTCTTTTTTTTAAGTCCTCATTCTTCCAGCTTGCTGTCCCATCCAGCTCTTAGGGGGCCTGTCTCTTTTCCTCACTGGCAGCCAGTACCCACTACAACGTCCCTGACTTTTCCATTTCACATCCAGACCACTGTATGAATGCAACCAAACCTGGCTGCATCCCTTCCACTGCTGACCAAGCTACAAGTGAGGATTTTCCTCTTACAGCCCCCTGTTCACTCCCTCTGGGAAAGATCCAGCTCTCCCCAGGCTGAAGAATAAGCTACTGGGACTCAAAATCAGTTGTCTGGTTTTCCATCTACCACATAAAGCCCTGCAGTCATATTATACTTCAAATAGCTGGGGAGGGGGATTGGGAGTTTTGGGGGTTTTTTAACCAAAATACTATTCTGATTATAGGCACTGGGCACTGCCACAAGTTACAAAGAAATAATTACTTCTTTTTTGTTGCCTGCAATAGGAGAGCAAAGCCTTTTCATTTTAAGCTTCTGCCACATTCACCCATCTTTAAAAAAACCCTGCCTCTTAAGAGCAGTCTACACAGTTAGCAGATGGGACAGCTCTGTGATATCTCACAATGTCACATCAAGTTTCTGTCACATAAATTCAAAAGGTTTTGATTTACAGAGGTGATAAGGCTGGCATTGCTGAAGGGATGAAAAAACACCASTAATGGAAATTTGTATCAAATCCTGTTCCAGCTTGTTATTTACCATTTTAAGGATAACCTACAAAAAATAYTTTTGAGATGGTTATTAAGCATTTTCCTCTGTCTTATTTCAAGGAAGATACACTCTATTAAGTTTCATCAATGTATAATCCCCATATCATAGTAGAGTTACAAAATTAATCAGATGTTCATATTGTTTTAAGATGAAATAGAATAAAAAGAAGTATTAATCAGCTGTATGTGAATTGCAAATRTCCAGAGTTTTCAAAGGAAATTAATATAGGAATTAACAAAAGTTTCTTAACTACAATGAAATCACATAGAATTACATTTCAGTCAACTAGTCAAACACCTTAATACTTGTCTTGAATTTGAACAGAAATGAGTAGTTATTTCTTTCCTGAGGGCACAACAGGCCCTTTATTTTAATGTGTATTCAGCATGCTTTAAAACATTGGTGATATCCCAGCGGATCACTTAAATTCTCATTTTTTAGAATGCTTTCAGTCTTTTCAATTGGGAAGAACAGAGTGGTAAGTGACTTTTATACCCAAGATATAACAGGGGACAGAAGTCGTGCTGTTTGCATACAATAACCTTTAATAATCTCAAGGCAGTGTCTGAACTGCCTATGCACACAGGCATACTTAACACAWTATCCACAAGGGATTTCAGTGTTCCCTAGATTTGTAACTGCAACAATTTTTTTGTTGGGAATTTTTATATGATTAATAACAAATTAAAATGCATAAAATTACATATATAAATATGACAATATGACAACATGACAAAGCATATTTTACAAAAGAAGTAATGGCAGTAATTTGGAAAGGGTCACTCAAATGCCATTACTCATAAAGAAATTTGGTCACTAAACTAGGGTATTACAAAAATATTCCCAGGATCTTTTATGACCACAGATGGTCAGTTCTGCAGTTAAGCCAAAAGAAAGTACCTCTGGTACACAATGCCCCCTAATATCCTGACTCAGAAGACTGTGTGCCAATTCCTGACTCATTACGTCTGCATATTGTATTATCTCACCAAAAAATACTCACTRTAAKGCAAAAAGAATTAAATTCTAACCCWTACCAATAATRTCATAGCTGGATATTAATAGCAAGGAGATAAGAAACCATCAWATATGTATACGCAAACAGATATTCATGGTTTTAAATCTCATTGYTCTGCACAGTGAAGTGTGAGCAGCTTTCGAAGTCAAAGGGTAAAAGAGCCCCAGTCGAGCAGGGGCACCCAATGCTGCAAGATTTCAGAGGCCCTGAAAGCAATCTGGGACAATCACACAAATGGCCAAATAYATCCCAGAAAGGCTCCCAAAAGGAMAGCACAGGTGAGCAGCCTCAAGTGCATTGTGCARTTACAGAGGATGAGGTTTGCAGAACTGATCACTCCAGGACTTTGCTGCTCCACACATGAGCCTCCTCTCGTTATTGGTACTGGGAACTCCATCTCTGTATTTGGCCTAAGGTTTCACTGATTGTCTGAGACTGGTCTTGTTGTCCATCCTGGAGAACTGGCCATTCAAYCTGGACACACACACTGACTCCAAGCAACATGGATAATACTACAAAATTCAGGTAAATTACCTGGCTCGAGCACGTGCCCTACTTTTAAAAACATTTGAGCTTTGAATTGAGTTACACACAGTACCAGCAGAAAATCAGATCAGCTCTAATAGAAAAATGACTATGACMAAACTCAACCAAATTGCTGGTCTGTGTTGGTTGAGAATTTTCTCTATAAAAACAGACACTATGATATACTAAGAAAATTAAACTAATTCAAACAACCTTCAAAACAAAAAAAATATAATGTACCTATCAACGAAGTTTTTTTTTTTCCTAAGCCTTAACAATAAGAGACTAATTTTTGCTTGGAGCATGATGTTTATCTTTGAATTAAAAACATTTATTTAATAATTTCTTATGATACGAACACATATAATTTTTTCTGGATTTCTCTGTAAAGCTATCATCTTCAGTGTAAAGTGTCTTTGTGTAAAGTTGCACAAAATATTCAATATGTATTTTTACTGACTTATTCCTGCCTCTCTTATTGAAACAAATGATAAACAGATGCTCAACTAGCACTAATTCTGTATATATTTCATTATAAACCCTTTCATTTGCTACCATATAAACAATCCCAATCTTTTACACATCTTCTGTGGATTTTCTCCCTATCCCTATTTCTATACATACCTGTTGTGGTTTAAGCCCAGCTGGCAACTAAGCACCACGCAGCTTCTTGMTGATCCCCCCACTCCAGTGGATTGGGGAGGAGAATCAAAAGCAAAACTTTTATGTTGAGATAAGAACAGTTTAATAATTGAAACAAAAGGAAAATAATAAGTAATAATAGTAAGAGAAAATAGTAATAATGGTGATAAAAGAAAAAAATTAAAACCCACACGGCAAGTGATGCACATGCAATTGCTCACCACCGATGCCAGACCCTGTTTCCAAACCCCAACCAGCACCCCCATACAGGTAACTCCCCCAGTTTATGCTGGGCATGACATTCCAACAGCATGGAATGTCCTTTTGGCCACTTTGGGCCTCAGCTGTGCTGCCTCCCAGCTTTCTTGTGCCCCTCCTCACTGGCAGAGCATGAGACACAAAAAATGTCCTTGGCTTAGGATAAACAGTACTTAGCAACAACCAAAACATCACTATGTTATCAACATTATTCTCGTACTGAATCCAAAACACAGCACTGTCCCAGCTACTGACAAGAAATTAACTCTATCCCAGATAAACTCAGGACAATATCAGACTGGGAGATAGTTTTATTACATGTAGAAAAACCTACTTGCTATAAAAAAAAAACAGAACTCATTGTCTCTGTAGTGCAGAGACTTTATTATATATGGAGACTTCCATGACCTAGKTGTTATCTTTAAAAATTATATTCCGTATGATTTCCAATTTCAATGTGTAYGGTATTTCCTTCTTTTTTCTTTTATGATGAGAAAACACAAACAAAATAATCTTCTTATAACCTTCAGGTTATGCACCTATGTATAAAGTCCAATCTTTCCAAGCTCATCTCACATTCAATTGCTTTTMGGCTTGGTTTTGCAGTAGAATAATTCAAATTGAAGATGGCACTGAAAATGTGAGTCAACTTCTGTTCATCAAAACTAACAATTTGCTATTTCATACTGAAAAGCCAGCATTTCCACCCCTTCTTTTTCACTGTGAACCTCTAAGCAAAATTTTCATTCAGCTTCCCAGAAAAAAAAATAAAATTGATATCTATATGTGGGCCCAGCACTTCCAAATGCAKAGGGCCACTGCTCTCCCATATAACCTCATATGAATTTTTGGACTTTCATTATTCTAAATTTGTTTTCCTCCCGGAGAGGGATCTACTGTGTTCCTACTACTTAATCTACGTTAGGAAGACACATCACATGTCTCAATTCTAATGTTTTTTCCTTCAGTTTCTTTTTGTTGCCTTTCCTTACAATGCCACTTTTATTCTAGTCCATACTGGAGAGAAATTAAATATGYACATCGGAAATTGAGGCAAAGCAACCACACAATGAAAATATTGCTATAGGCTTCCACTAAAAAGCACTTTGAGATTTATGACAAATTTTTCTTTGAAAATGTGCCTCAAACACATTAAGAGAAAAAATCCTGTACTTGTGAGCCAGATCCAAAATTACCAAAGTCTTTAAGCATAGGTTCAAAGTACAAATTAAGCATTTCACTGAACTTGAGCAGAAATAGATGACTTCATCCTGTAATAACATGCTAGCAAAAGGTCTTCACTTTCTTTTCAGCAGTTAATGCAAACTCCAAACACACTACAAAATGTCAAGGARTTAATACTATATTTTTAAGTATTTTGTACATTACAAAGCAGAGAAATTAGATAAGAATCTGTTCCCATAAAGAAAATCACAAATCACAGGCTCTTCAAAAACAATCAAAAAGTGGATGATGTGATCAGAAAGTGTTAAAAAAACCAAAGTAGTTCATTAACTGGTACAACATGCAGAAGCAGTTAGAAGCCGTCCAGATTTTCCTAAAAGTAAAGAAGAAAAAGGCTGCAGAGTGGCCAGTATCTGACTCATTTGGCATGAAAAATACCTTTTTCTTTTTTTCTGAGATACCATTCAGAATCTGTAAATATCAAACCTTAAGGGGCAGGAACAATTAAATATGCAATTTCAGACCTCATGCTGTGAACAGAAGCAGAATTTGCCACCCTCAGTTATAGCAAGTATCTCTTAAATGTTTTTGGATTATCAAGTTTTTGGCATCAGTAGGATCTTTTTCTTAAACAGACCMTTGGACAGAAAGACAGGTGGCTGTTCAGAATTCCAAAGAATKATTTCAGATGGTAGGGAAAGCTACATTTAGTCTCTGAATAAAAAAGGTTTTCTTGTGTACAGACTAATGCCGAAGGTATATTAGATGAATCATTTGGCTTGTAAGTGAGCCTAGTTCCAGTATCTAATTACTGTATAAAAGACTTTGATCTTACTTCATTATGACTGTGAATTTATATCATCCTGGGAATCCAGATAGCATTTTTATATTAGCATTTTATATTATTATTTATTTTTATATTAGCATTTTTAGTGGGTTTTATATGAATACAATAACATCATGGTTGTGAAACAACTGTAAAATCTGTACAACACTTCTCTTACGGTGACATTCAGGGCCTGCATATCTGTCAAGATTTCACAGGATATAAATGAGAACTACTGTTAAAAAGAATTCCAGACATTTGTTCACCTATAATATTTCTTTTATCCACTTTTAATGAGGTGTTTACTTTCCTTGCTCCCTGACCAATGACAGAAATATCACTGTAATTACTGCCAAGCTATGTGAAGCAAGACTATTGTGATTTTATGTCCCCCACCACATACTGGAAAGCTCACTTCTTTTATTTGCACAGGGCTTATTAAATGAAAACTGCAATCACTAGATCACTAATTCCTAAAAATTAGGCAGATCATGTTTTTTTCATGCTAACTCTAGGGATCAAATGGTACTAAGAAGTTTTTCCATTTGTTTTTTTCTTTTTTTCACTAAAATAAATATTTATATCTTTGAATTAACATAGGGAGTAGAACTTAAATTCCTGGAACAAATAAAATTGCGATGAAATCTAAAAACTCTTCCCATAAACTGCAAAATCATTCTCATTATTCCTCACATATATAAAGGGCTCAACTCACCTGACTAAATAGAGAAATCTAATGCTCCTTGAGTCTTCATAAGGCATCCAAGAAATATGCAAAAGAACTAACAGATAGTTATTCTATCTGCCAAGATGTGGGACTTAAGGGAGACCTTCACATTTTTGAAGGCTTGACAGAGGCCACAAGACACCCCACRGCACCTCAGATAATGACAAACACCTACATTTAGTCAATGAATCACGGCCAGATTATGTTCTTCATAAATAGACTTCTACAAGACACTGTTGTACACCGTAACTTCAAACCACTCCTTATCTACTGTAGCTCATCTGCTTTCTAACAATAAATAGCTCTSATTTGAGAAGAGTGGGATGTCTAAGGCCATTTGGTAGACACTTTTGTCYTTTTCTAATTGAGATGTACTCACCTCCGTTTTGAAGCCACATGAATTACACACTTTTTGTTTAGATTGCTTTTGCGTTGCCAGCACGCTGTAAGATCTGCTAAATAACAGGAGCCCTGTGTGTATAGCTTAGACCCCCAGGATAAAGTATTATTAGAATCCATTAGTATTGCCAATCCTCTGGGCTGTGTAACATTTCCTTTCACACCGTTTGTAAACCAACAACTTTAATTATAAATCAGGCCGTGTATCTTAAATTAGTTGCATCCTAATGACTATCCACAGTTCTTAGCGCAAAGGGAAGTGATAGAAATTTATGTACTTTCAATAWATAAGCAATTACAGTTCTCAGACACTTCCCAGTCAGTGGGTCAAACCTTTGTCCATCCTTTCCAAATACATCACCTGGTATGATCTCAGGGTAGTCTAAAATCTGCCCTGGCACCACCTTTTTGATTATTTCCTGCTTCTTCAAATGTAGTATTTCCCAGCAGTTATTTAATAGTTACCAGAAAGATCCCAAATTTATTCCTCTTTAATGACAGAGTATGATAGAACCACAGAATATCATGAGTCAAAAGGGACCTACAAGGATCATCAAAATGCAACTCCTCGCCCTGCACAGGACCACCTCAAGAATCACACCATATATCTGAGAAAATTGTCCAAGCACTTCGTGAATTCTGAGGTTTAGTGCTGTGACCAYTTCCTCAGTGCTCAGCAGTGAAGCAATAAAAATTGAACAGCCTTCACCTCAGTGAAGTGCTCAGCCACYTCTGGRGGAAGAATTTTTTCCTAATACCCAGCCTAAAACTGCCCCAGCACAGCTTCATGCCATTGCCTCCCATAAGAGCTAAGGTTTTCTTCACTTCATAAAGGAAACACAGATCTTCAACTTTGACAAATGTACAGAGAACAAATGACTTTTAYAGAATTATGCCCTTTGTACTAAATGAAGGATCAGCCCTGCAAGATATATTTAGGCATGAAGTGATTTGCCCTATATAAAGCAGCCTGCAGCACATGTTCTCTTTGGTAGTGACAAGCAAATGTCACCCAGAGCAAGAACTCTCTGAAACCTTACACTAACAATGGATTCCACCTCCTCCTTGCTGTCTTGGGGAGGCTGAATCCAGAAACATGATTTATCTCCCTGACAGGACAGGGCTCTGGGCCAAGATTCCATACAATTTACCACCAGGGAATTAGGGAATCCTTAGGGAATTGACACTGTGCTATATCACCCTACAAACAGAAGATGCCCAGAAAGATAGACAGACAGGCAAAGTCCTCACACTACTCTCTGAAGCAAAATCAAAAGGAGTGTTATTATTATGCAGTAAGCTAAGAATGCCTAACAGGAAAAATTCTTGCAATACACTTGAGCCCACATGCAGAGCTGACTTAGCAGCCACTGACATGTGCTGTGCATTTTTTAAGAGAAATGAGGTAATTGTAGAAAAATTTTAGGAGCCGAATTTTTATTAGAGATTTGAAAGAATTCTGGTGTATAAATTATTTCCTTGAATAAAAGAAATGGAGCAGAATGGTTTTCAGTATCTTAAGCAACAGAAAGTCAGATTGGTAAAATTACTTCTCCAGGTCTTTCTGTTGAAAAAATGATCTGATTCGAGTGCATTTGTAGCTTCGGACTGTGTGACAAAGCCTTACTTATACAATGTATCTAACATGGTACTGTAAGTATGGAGTAGGGTTCAAAAAGGAAAATCGGGCACTTCTCTACTGCTTTGTAAAGCTCAGTAGCACAGACATTCTTTGAGTATCTGCCAAAAAAATAAACAAGAGACAGGTCATGAATGTTTTAGGTCCCAGAATAAATTCCTTACAATATTATTTACAGAACAACAAAAAAAAGTTTTCACCCATAATTTCCTGTTGCCAAAGTTTTCTTTGCAGCTACATGGAGGTCTTCTGCTTTACTCTGATGGCATTTAAGTAAAAATGTGTACTCTAATCTAATTTGAAATCAAATTATTTTAAATCATGAGGACAAAACCAGCCCCAAATGAGATTTGCTGTCATTGCTCAAAATGCTGAATGTACAACAGTATGAAAATGTCTTTACTTTGAGAAGGTTGAAATCTGAATAGCACTGACATATGGTTTAAAGGATTAAAAAAATCCTGTTATCTCCATTATACAGATGGGAAATTGAGGCAGAGAAAGAATAAAAACTTGGCCAAGGTCAAATAAGAAACCTCATCATATACAACTTTCTAACATACCTCAATGTAAGTTTATAGTCACCTAAGAAAGAAACGAGGTAGTAACCCATGTAACATACATGGAAATCTTTTTCTTATCATTATTTCTAAAATAAGTTCAAACCAACACTGTCAATCTCCTCTGAACACAGTTTAATGATGGACTTGGCAGTGCCGCATTTACAATTGGACTTGATGATCTTAAAGGTCTTTTCCAACATAAAGCATTCTCTGTTTCTAGATGCTTATGAAGGGCACGGTAAAAGTATGCATGCACCACTTAATGAAATCAGAGTCCATCCTATAGCTGTCTGAACTACTTTTGAAAGGATAGAAAGTTAAATTAAATATACCAGTCTCAGAAGCTGTCGTTGCAAAGGAAAACTGCGTGATTGATCCTGTATCAGATACAATTTACAGCATGTGAACGTGACAGACATGGCTCCCTTTAATTACAGCAGATTAATGCAGGAAGACTTCTGCTGATGTCTAGACTTGTAGCAGGAGCARCTCAGCAAGGAGACAAGGAGAATCAGGTCCCTGTGCGGCAGGGAGATGGTGACACACTTTAGTGCTGACTTGACAGGAGGAAGAYTGCAGTATTCATACATGATAAATCACATGCATCGAGCTGAGCCAACAGCTTGCAGTCAGCACTTTCCTGCGAGCGGTGTGAGCACCACGACCACAGTGTAAAGCATCTCCTCACAGTCTTCCGAGCTCACAAATGATCTCAGCTTTTGCCCGCTTCTGATGAATAAGGAATGCCAAATGACTATTTCAGAGGTGGTTAGAGGATCGGGAGAGGKGAATCATGTTGGCATTATCTAAGGTCAGAGAGGAGGAAGCTGCTTCCAAGCACACTGACTTCCAGCCCTAGACAGCAAGTGCCTCCTACCACTCATATAAATAAACTAAGAGCCAGATTTGGTTCAGCAGTTTCTCTAGCCTTCATCACAGTCAGATACAGGAGGCTTGCCTCCTGCCTCAGCAATGGCAGTTGTTCTAGGTAMACACCCCAGTGGTTACATCCCTCTTTCACAGAGGAAGCTCTCACTAGTCTTTATTCAACTGGAAAAATAACTGTGTATGTGAGAATTAATAACACAGCCTCCATTAATTATTTACCTGTTGTGAAGGAGCTACAATTGAAACAAAGAAGCAGTCTTTACTGCTTATTCCCTTACGTTCTTGTCCCAGACAGGGAGAAGCATTGTTTTTAGTTTATCTCAATGTTTTGCTCATACCGAATGTTTCGGTTTTTTTCGCTAAGAACTCACTCTTTAAGAGGTGAACTTGACCAAGAAAAGGTCTCTGCAAACTRATTTTCAACAAAGTCCACTTAACAGTTTCCCAAGACAGTAATGCCTAGACATTATCCCTACACTTTGATCCCAAAAGTCTGATCTGCCCCTAATAAACATGCACTGTGAGSGTATCACTGAAGAAACAGGTCGCACATTACTCAGTCATGCTGAGGAWCTATGACTAACATATTGCCTTAAAAGCCCTAGGAAGGTGAAAAATTATTCCTAACTGTTTCTTACAAATACTTTGTGTCATGGTGAAAAAAATGCTGACTACCTTGTCTGGCTTTTTATAATATTAATATGCATCTACATGAAATTCTCTGCTTTGCATGAGTCCTGCTTTATCATTCATAGCATTTGTTTTAGAGGGTTAGCATTCAGTTGTTTTTAAAATAAAGAAAAAAGATAACTAACACTGGACACATTTAAAAACTTAAAATTTAGAATTTGTTCTAAATTCTCTCCATGACCAAACATGCAAAATACAAAGTGCCACCTCTTCCTAGCAGCAGTTAAAGGCACACAGAACATCCCTGACAGCACTTAGCATCTTGYTGAATAAGGAAGGCATTGGATAGCAAAAAAACCCCAGCATTTTGAATGTCAGTGAAACACAAGTCATCTCTCAACTAGAACATCTTTGTTGTTTCACAGAGCGTACCAAGTCTGTTTAAGAGTTTGCAACAGAAAAGACAGATACACAATGCATATTCCTCCAAAAGGTTTTTAAGTCAGCAGGATACAATCTTAAAGACCAGACGGTGAGCAGAGCATCACCCTACYATATTCCCCTGGCATGGCAGTTAAATCTTATCTTCAATTATCATACACAGTCAGATTTTAGTGTTGTGCTTCTTGCTGAAGAAAATCTAAGTTTCCAGAATGTTTGGTGTCTGAGGTCCACCCTGCTGTTGTTTCTCAGGCCCTCTATGCATTAGGTCACAGCTGATAAAAGTATCTGTTGTTTTGCAGAACCCCTAAAAAACACTAGAGATAATTCCAAGGCCTGCACAGAAGGAAGTCCACTTGCCCAAAGCCTTTGAAACATCTCTAATCACTGGGTATTGCACAATTACCATTCATGGCTTTCACTGACAATCAGTCTGGATTCTCTCAAAGGCTCAAAATGGATGTAGAAAAGGAGACAAATGTAGCAACAGTGCACTGGTATGCAGCCTATATCCTAAATCTCCTTGGCTGGAATAAAGATTTCTTGTTTCACTGTTGACATTAGGATAGTCAGTAAACTTTCCATCCAACTAAAGGAAACAAACTCCCTTGGAAAAATACATACCAAGTACATTRGCCGTACACTGGAGAATTCCTGAGACATCTTCAGTTTCTTCATTGCTAGAGCAGTCTGTATAGGAGCATCTGTTTGATATAYTGTGAAAATTCTTCTCTTCATCTCTGTAACTATAGTAAAAAAAAAAAAAAGTTATAACAACTCCTTATACAAAAGCAACGTCAACAAATGTCTTACAGAAGTGGTGGCAAAGGATTAAGACCTTCCAATGATGGACAACTTCACGATTCAGCCAGAGTACAGAGCTCACTTGTTTGTCARGAAAGGTTGGACTAGATGAGCTTTGAGGTCCCTTTCCAATCTGATATTCTATGATTGAAAAAGATTCCCTATTCTCCTTTTAAAAGAAACACTACACTTAATTAAGCAGTTGCCGTCTGAGGGATTGTAGAGAAGAAGGACTGAACAGCAATTTACTATTTACATCCAGATTATGTACTGCTATTCCACAGCATCTCTAAGAATTTGAAAGAAAAAATTAAAAATTAAATTTAAAAGCTTATCATGCAAGGCTGTGAAATGGGAAGCACAGAGCAAAACATTACCAYGCACCTTTCACTGCCTYAYATTAACACTTACCCAATAACTTGATGCTCAAAATGCTGCAGTGTCTTTTGAAGAGTTTGCCGAATGGTCTGAGGCTATGGAAGAATAATTTTAAAAATTGTGAGATTAGGGAATTGTAGCACAGTTCAATTAACAGATCTTCTAACGCACTATTTTTCTGCAGTTTTACTCCTCATTATCTTCCACCTGCCATATGCTCACCACAACAGCAGATATGAAATATTATTATTCATTCCTTGTATCTTACTTCAGCATTTAAATAGGAAGAATTTTACAATGTGACATAATTAATACTGCTTATAAGGCTAGTTGCACATAACAAAGGAGACACTTCACTCACAAAAACAGTTCTCAAAAACTATCACCCAACTATCTCACTAATTTAAAATAATTAATTTGAAATAGTCTGTAAGAAAATGCTATTATTTTCTGATGAAAGTATCACCAGGAAAACACATTCAGTTTTTAAACTCTATATGTTCCCTAGGGCATTTGCTAATAAATAGTATGATMAAGATGCAATTTATTTTGGTTTACTTTCCTGACAAGCTATGACTCTTCAGTCATCTTTCAAATTATCAAGAAAGTCAAGTTCCTCAAAAGAAAATAATTATATGCTTCRAGCATTTCTCTGCTATTTCACTTGATTAGGTGTTCACCAAACTACATRTGTGTGTAACTGTTTTTATTTGTATTATTGCTACTATAGTGTTCATCAAAATACTTATGTACATAAATGTTTCTTTTCAGTACTGCTGCTGAGGCTGTTATTATTTTGAAGGAATTCATGACAACAAATAAAGCACATGTGACATCCATGTAATTTTCCCTTTTGAATTTTACAAATCACTTATGGCAAAAGATTATTCCTCCAAAATGACTAGTTTGCACCAAATCTGAGGTTCTTCACCTGCCTATTTTGACTCATGCCAGAGGTCACACAGGGATTACACAAATGGGATTTWAAAGCTTTACTTTCAAAAAGCACACATGGACATTTTTATCAGACTCACAACAACACACAGTCAAATTTGAGATATACTTGGTCTTTTCCTGCCCTTTGGAATAAACATCTAAATGCTTTAGAAAGTAACAGTCAAAATGCYCCTTATATTAGAGGAATTTCATTCTAAAACCCCAATCACCTTTGAAAGTCTCRAATTTTGCTTACTAACCTACAAATTCAACAGTTCAAGAGCTGAGCTTTCTGCCTACTCTTGCTCATGAGTTTGCAGAAGGAGGCATTTGTCTTGATGACAGCAGGAAGAAAAAAGTGTATACCAGGCTACAGTTGTTTTTTGTACAACTGCAAAAATCTATTTTCTAATACCAAACTACAAGAAAATGTCCCTCTTTTGAATCGAAAGAAATGCATGCACTGAACAAGAGCATAAGAAGGTTTATAGGAAAGATGGCGATGTTTTAGCAGAGCCTGTTGCAGTAGGAAAAAGGCAATGATTTAAAACTAGAAAAGGACAGATTTAGACCAGATAATAGAAAGAAGATCTTTACAGCGAGGGTAGTGAAACACTGGAACAGGTTGTCCAGAGAAAGTGGCAAGTGACCCATGCAAAAACACTCAAGGTCAAGTTGGATAGAGCTCTGGACAACCTGATTTAGCTGAAGATGCCCCTGCTCATTTCCAGGGAGGCTGGACTAGGTTGAAGGTCCCTTCCAACCAAACTATTTTAGGATTCTATGAACAAAAAATTAACTCAACATGGATGCAAACCTTGAAAGAGGTTTTCCTTGTTAACTCTGTGTCAGATATTCACCTGACTTCTCTGTGGGAGCAGTTACCTGTGCCAAAAGGCTTTAAAAGTTGTGCATTCTCTTGTAAAACAGTGGAAGCCATAAACAGTGGAACCATATGAGTGAAACCATCACATATCAAAAAACATCCCTCCTCAGTGGTACAGGAGGTGTCGAAGTCCTCACGCCTGATTGACTACAAATATATTTCATGGCATGTTCTCACAGAGATGCGGAAGCTTTCCTTTGCTCAGCAGRCAGAAAAATCTACACTTCACTCTTCACCTTTCTTTACAGAAAGGACGTATTGTCTCACACCACTAACAAAGCAAAGCTGAATAGCTTTAAGCAAAGAAGTGAGAGCTGCCCTTTCCCATCTCCATACTGCATTTCCCTCAGCCCCACTCCCGTAGGAGGACACTCATACTCCACCAGCAGCTCCTCTGACATGAAATAGGAAATAATAGAAATGTTTGATTGCTAAATTAAATCTTACTTCTGGTTCTCCCCAGGTGCTTTCACAGCAAGCATATGGAAGGCAGCAATGCTTGGTACCACAGCAGAGAGGAAGGAAAACAGCTTTTTGTCTTCTTTTGTCTAGGAAGTTTTGCAGCTTAGAACACCTGAGCTATCGTCCATGGATTGTCTTTGCCTTTCCCATGCCAGGCACACTCTTTCTGACTATCTCACAATTGGGCAATACAACCAATCTCCTAGCCCTGAATTTATTTCATTGGTAAACCTCACTTCTCCCGCAGTGCTGAATGGAAAAAAAAAAAAAAATCACRTTAACTTTCTCTTCTGAAAGCTAAATCAGCCTAGCTGTTGTCAKACAATTCTAAACAACCCCATGAACTCATCCCCCTTTTTACAGGCAACTCCTATCAAACCTTAGAAATTAAATACAGACAAAAGTAGGATTTACTATTAAAATACAAGTCATAAACAGAGCTCTATATAATGTGCTCAGAGCCAGTATGAAACCGATCCAAGGAGTCACAAAGCCTTTCTTCACCTCTGACAAGAATTATTATGGCAGGTTGCTGTGCATCGTTAAGAAGGCACTATGCTCACCTTCTCAGTTTGCTGCATTTCATCACTGGTGAATGTCATTTTGCCASAGATGTAATTCTGTAACCAGGGCCATGTCTAAACAAAACAGTGAGAAGAGATATGACACCTGTTTACAGCTGCCTACAAGGGCACTTTGGTGTGTTACTTCTTCCACTCTGATAATGTATTGCCTGTGAGACAGAGAATGAGAAGGAAAACATTTCCACCTCTTTTCTGTATCCAGGAACAGGAATGGATGGAGGCAAAACAGCTAAACCTTCTCCTAGTAGCAGGGCACACATGACCGCTCCCAGAAGCACAGCTCTACCACTCAAATTGGTTGTAAAGCTTCATGGCTACTTAAAATTAAAAGATTTAATGTGAATGTAAACCAGTGACTATTACCTAAACAAATGTCAACAATGTCAACAATTAACTTAAATGTCAACAATTCCTTTTAATTATGATGATCTGCTAATATTTGGTATGCATCACAAGAGAAATAGTTACATCAATTCATGTTTCTAAGGACAAATCAAAGTAACACAAGTTATTGTTATTCCTAAATGTAAATTAATCCAAGGATTGCCATACCAGATCACATCCAAGCACCATATGGAATGATGATATATAAGGTATAAGGGAACACTGGAGATTCTCAGACTGACCTCTTGCATGGCAGAGAACAGAGGACTTCCCTAAAATAATTCTGAATTCAGACATCAGGCCATGGCTAACCCTAATGTATCAGAGTAATTTGTAAAAAATAACTGAATCAATGAGTCATACAGATCTGATGGAACCTCTGGAGCTCTTCTAGACCAGTGTTCTGGTCAAAGCAATTTGAGTTAAAACTGGTTGCTCAGGTCATTCTGCAGACAAGTTTTGAGTGTCTCCAGGGAAGACAACCCCACAACCTCTCTGGGAAACCTGTGCCAGCATCTGAACACCCTCATGACAACTCTTTTTTTGTCATAATTCTGATTTTCTTCCCATCTTTCAGATTTGTTGCTTCTCATCCTTCTTTCACTGCGTACCCCTGTGGAAAGCCTGGCTCCATCTTCATTTCACACCCTGATCAGTGTAGCTGTAGACTGCAATAAGACACCTCCAAAGATTTCTCTCCTGCAAAGCTGAAGAAACACAGCTTCCCCAGCCTCTCTTCASACATGCCATGCTCCATTCCCTGACCATCCTGTTAAGCCTTCTGCTGGCCCCAGTATCAGTCTCTGAAGGGTAAACAGAGGTAACAGGCTGCTAATTCACACTTTGTGAGTCTGATGGCCACATCTGCGCCCTACAGTCCAGTCCATATACCACACACCCCATCACCCACCTAAGCAGTCTGTGTCTCACTAGTTTGGGTCTAAAGACACTATGAGAGAACACGTCAAAGACTTTCCTAAAGTCAAGGCAGACAACATCCCTTCATCCATTGAGCCAATCATCTCATGGCAGAAGTCAGTCAGGTTGACCAGATACAATTCAGCCTTGGTAAAAGCATAAAAGTGTGTAAGGAGTGTTTAAGGGAACAAAGAGGTAAGATTTGGCCTGCCTGTTCTCAATCATCACCTCATTGTCCCTTTCTGTGCTACGAAAAGGATTCCAAAAGAATTTGCTTTGTAACCTCCCCAAGTATTGAGGCTGACTGGCCTGTAGTTCTCCAGACCCTCCTTGTCCTTCTTGGCTCTGGGGGTGACACTGGCCTTTTTCTAGTCATCGAGTACATCCCCTGATTACCTTGACTTGAAGTCTTTTCTGTCTCCATCCCTGCATGCCTCAATTGTCTCCCATGCCTGCTTTGAACTTCTGTTGACATCTTTTTCTGCATTTGAACAAATTCACTGTTSTGGTGCTTTGAGGACAGTGTTAAGGAGTCCGTGAAGCTCAACCAGCTCCTTGTGCCCATTTACCCTACGGGCTAGTTTCCCATTGGAGCCTGACAAAAGCAGCAATGAAGGAGCCAAAATCGGCTCTCCTGCAGTATGAGGTAGTGATTCATTCATCGGTCTTTCCTACTTCTCTTGGTGTTTGGAACTCCAGCATCTGAGAATCACTGTAGCCAGGGATGCCTCAATCTTTAGATCTCCAAGCAGTTCTTCCTCATTTGTGAGCACGTATCCCTACCTTGTCAGCCCACTGATGACCTGTGTTAAAACACTGTCTTCAGCACACTCCAAAAATTTCCTGCACTGTTTGTGCTCAGACCTATTGCCCTTCTAATGGATTTTGAGTAGGCTGAAGCCCCTCATTAACAACAAGGCCATTTTGAGGCTTCATCTGGCTGTCTACAGGCTTTCTCTGCTCTCACTTCTTGACCACACAGCATGCAGCAGACGTACCACCACACCACCCCAGCTCAGCTGCCCTCTGCTCCTGACTCTCATGCTCTGGGCCTCCTTGCTCTGTCCAAAAGGAACTGCCAACACACTGCTCCCCCTTCTTTACATGGAGTGCAGCTCCTGCTTCCCACCTTCCCACCTTCCTGAAGCGCCTGTGCCCATCTCCTGCATTGCTCTCATCCTGAGAGCCATTTCACAAGAGGATGTGTGCAATCCCACAGGAGGTCCAAGCTCAGTGGCAACATGGGCATGTCTCATGCCACTTGTTTTCTCCCCATGCTGCCAGCGTTTGGGCACAGGCCCTTGAGATGTGCTCCCAATCGTGCTGCTTTCATGAGGCGAGCCCAAGAGCTTCTTCCACCTTTTTGCTAACCCTTTTCTTCAGAGAATTAACCCCTTTGCCCAATAATCATTTCAAGCCCCCCTCACAAGGTTGTGCAGCCGCTGGAGAAGACCTTAGCTCASACTGTCACATTCTTGCTCAGCAGTCCTTGTCCCTCAGAGCATATCCCCTGTCCACGGAGATCACAGCCCTGCCAGCAGCACCACCGAAGCTACAGACTGCCTGCTAGAAGCTCTCTCCTGACACCTACCACCCTTCTTTTCTGGAAACTTCTATGAGTTGAGAAGCTTCTCTGCTGGCTCTGCTCCCCTATCCCAAGGGAGGTCATCTCTCCCACCTCTTCCCAGGGATTTTACCTTCTCTGTAACTGCTGAATCACAGGCGGAACAGGGGCCTGAGTTGTGCTGTCAGAAGTAACAACCCTCCAGCATTTTCCATCTTGAGAGTTTCCTCCCTTGACTCTCAAAGCTTATCTCTATTTTTTTTTTTTCCTTCCTTTCGACAAGGAGCTCAGTTTCTTGGCTTGGCAGTACCTCTGGAAAGATCTGTCCATCCTCCCTAATGTGTACAGCCTGCTCACTGTCTAAGCTCTTCCCCCAGCACCTCATTGTTTTCCRACCAGAGAACCCAAGACTGGCACCAGCAGGCAGCAATCCCGGCGGTGGCAGCCCTGCCACGACARCCACTGTCACTCCACCAGCCACCACTGCTCACAAGATGCACCCCTAGGGAAATCTGCCCTTCCTGCTAGATCTCATCCTGCTCTCCAGTTGTGCTAAACCCTTTCAAGTCCTGAAGACAGAGGAGTAATATCTCCTCAAAACCACTTTYATGACTACCTGGAGAAAATCTTTATGAAGATATTTCTCTAAATGAACTTGAAATATTCCTRTGTTTTTAACTCAGACGACTTCCTTTGAGAAAGGATTCTAGTTTAAACATTGTGGGGTTTTCTCTTTTTCTAATTTCAGTTTTCCCTTCTTGCAGCCTCACTGCCTCAGTTTTTSAGGCAAAGGGAAAGAACTTCCACTTTAACTGCATCCCTTCTTTTACAAATGTCTTTACTAAGGCAATCAAACTTAAACTTTCAATCTTCCCAGAGGACAGAGATTTTAGCCTGTTGCCTAGCCATTTTCTGTTGCCTCTGAAATGTCTTTCATTTGATTGCAGCATCTTTGGAAATAAACTGTAGGGCTCATCTGCCTGACTGCAGGYACCCACAGTGATTCAATTCATCCTATGGCCGCCATCTAATACGTGCCTGAGGACTCAGTCTTTACAAATACCCATTTCTTTCTTTTGTCTAGAAGAGACATTGAGTGATTGCTTTAGACTTYGGCATCTTAAAATGTTTCAGTAAGGACAGACAAACCCCACACTGAGGTGACAGAACTGCACACAGCATCCCAGATGACTCAGTCTAAATTTACATAAATGCAGTTTCAAATTCTCCATCCCATTCCTTTTGCATCCTAAGATACCTAGGCAGAATTAGGGAAGAAAAGGGCCCTACAAAACAGGGAGCTCCACAGCCAAGAGAGCAGCCAGGTATACAAACAGCTCYTCCTTAACCCTAAAAAAGTTTCAATTATTTTTCCTTGGAAAAGCTAAGTGGCTCCTAGCTGAGCCTCAGAAGAGTTTCAGCAGTCACAYTGTTAAAAACTTGAGTGCTTAAAATTTTAAACGTGGCAGCTGAAGCACTGAAGAGCATAACAGGCTCAGCTAGAAACCACTTTGYTTCTATCAGAATTTCCTCAAGTAAGTCCATCAGGTCAGGGGGCTCCTCCAYACTGCTGTGTCCTGGGGAGTTGCAATGTCCTTCTGAGAGGAATCTGCACCCCTGCACACAGGATCTCAGCCAAATCAGCACTGTGGCGCTGAAAGTTTTGAACGCTTCAAATTTCAAGTGCTCGATCACAAACTCAGCAGATGTGTAAGGTTTTAATTGCCAGCTTCACTGCTGGTGATCATTCATTAATGAAAAACATTTCTTTTTTCATATTTCAAARCCAATTTTAGTCAAGTCTTTGTGCTTAGGTGATTGCAGATCTCTAAACACACAYGAGCAGGTGTGCATCTGGCCCATCCGAAAGAAGATAAATGGCAAAATAGTCATTTTCAGTCTGGGTATTTTTAATATTTACCTCATCATCATGTAAGCACTGAAAAACTGTTCTTTCCCTGTCCTTCTGGTCACCAAAATACTGAATTAACGACGTGGTAAACAAAGAATCAAGGCTCCAGCGGAAGACAAACATTTATCAACATTCCCAAATGCCAGGAACGAAGAGATAAGCATCGAAATTGCTGCAGCTAGGGAAAAGCAGAACTGAAAAAGGAAGACTTCTTTGGCGACCAGCAATGTTCTGATGGTGCAGAAAGGAGAAAGACTCCCTAGTAGGTCCTGCACAGCCAGCACCCCTCCCAATAGCTGAAGAATGAAATGACAGGGAACAGACAGAAATCAWAAACAGAGAATCAGAGTCACAACGTAAGTTATCATCTGAAATTGTAAAAAAGAAATTTTCTTTAGGAGCTTAACAATGTTTTTGATAACATAATCAGGAAAAAATATATAGTTTTGTTCTGTAGCTCCTGAACATTTCAAGGTGCACTCATTTTTTTAACTGCTTCTATATTAGCTAAAAATAATATTTTCTTCATGAGGACCAGCTTCCTGATTCCAGATGTTTAGACAAAAGCACCCACTACTTGCAGACCYCCATGACTAGCAGCAGACTTGGCATCAAGAGAAGAGGATGCACAATCCCCAGGAGTGGACTGTGTGGGGCTCAGGGCAGGATGAGTGAGAGCTGGAGGCAGCACAAGCTGCCTGCAACAGCTCAGGTGATCCAGACGGGACTGTGCGAGGGTGCATCCCCTGAGCTCAGTGCCAATGGCAGATAAACCTGACACCATTCTGCTCTCCAGTACATAAAACTGGAGTCCTTCTCACAGAGAAATACTTGTGCACAGCAGAGAATTGCCTTAATTTAATAAATAACACTGAGATTAAGAATTTTACCCAATACTATTTCATGGCAGCAATGCAAACACTGTGAAGAAATAGAGCAGTGCTAAATAATAATTAGAAATTGTAAGTTCTGCATCCCCAGCTGCCTTTCAGCTACAAGAATCACAGACATTATGGAAGGAAATTGCCTATTAGATCATCTAGTCTAACTCCTTGACAGCAAAGGATAAATATCTCAGAGTGCTATCCCTTACAACACCAGCTGGGATCACTTTGTTAATCTTTGAATTCAGCCATGTCTGGAACGAATGGAAGATCTGTTCTGTGCTGCAGAGAGAATGTGTTCAGTAGGTAAGAATATAACAGATGATCTACTGCTAATGCTACCTGCTCATATTTTAATGCAGTTGACATCTACTACGCAAAATCATCAGTGCTCCTCCAGGAGACTGATAGGAAATGAAAAGCTTTATAGGTTGGTCCTTCTCAAGGAATTCTTGCTGCTGAGCTAGAAAAAGAACCAATTTCCCCAGCATAACTGGACCTAATTTACATGCAGCTCTGCATAGGTATTTATCCCTTTGAAACCTATGGACAAAACACAGATGTTTTCATCCTAATTTTGAAACTTGGTTTGAGAGTGGGCAAKCAGACATGTGGAAAGAATCTGGATATAAGACGGAATAATTTCTTTTACTCAGAGCACTTCATAGCAGCCTTTAACATGCATGAGAGGTAGAAGGAAAGAGAAGGTTTTGCTCTGTACTAAGATTATGCATTTTATCAGAGTACAGCCAATGCTGTGAGGGGGTCACTGGCTCTGCTCAGAGAGTTTCCARTGAAGCACATTCACGCTCATTGAGATGCGGCCATGAGGGCTCACTGCTTTGGCAGGGGCGTATATTAATGATCCTGAGATTTCCGTCTCCCTCACGTCTTTCTCTACTTGCACCTGCACACTTTGGCCAGGGGAGAGGCAGAGAAGTGCAAAGCAATTTAGATCAATTTTGTGRGATTACCACTGGTGCTGCCACGCTCTGCTCTACCAGCCAGCAGGTCAGATCCGCCCGTGGGCAAGCCTATTCCCCAGCAGGGATATGCTCCCTGCTTGCAGGCAGCAAAGATGTCTGCAGTATATTAATGTTTCCAAGACACCTTTTCTTCAAGCAGACCCCCATGATTAGCAGCAGACTTGGCATCAAGAGAGGAGGGCATTGAACAGAGCAAAAGAGCAGTGGACACCCAAGAGGTATTTCTTAACTGTGGGGAAGTTAAGATCTCAGCCTGGAACTGCACAAACATTAAGAAAGCCAGTATTACTACGACTGGTCTAAGCACTATATGTCAAATACTCAAACTCACACTCAATAAAATTTCATCAAGGTCAATACAATGCTGCAGGCCTTCAGGTGCAGCTAATTTTTTAATGTTTTATTTGCTGAGGTTAAATTTTCTTTGCATCAGATGTCAAACTACTGAACATGACTAAMAACCAAAACCCACTGTGATACTCACAGGGACAACATCTTCCAGCATGTGCCTCTTTAAGACATCACAGGTCTATTCCAGGCTACGAAATAACAGATTGATTGACTACAGATTGCTTGTGTGAGTCTCTGTATAAATTACTTTTGTCTATGTTAAGTTGAAAAATACTCAGCAAAAGTCTGGTTTTATTACACTTTCAAAAAAAAATCATTCTCTTTGCTGGCTGAAATTAGGAATTAGAAGTTCCTCATAGAATGTGCCTTTCTTCAACATTTTTATGCTTCACAACCACATTCTTGAGAAGGATATTACTCATGTAAAGCTCATCCAGCCTGGGCTACGAAGTGAATAAGCTCATCACAGTACTGATATGGGTATCATTTGACATTACCTTATTTCATTCAGAAACACAGCCAGCACCACAGCAGAGCTTAGCTATACCCGCTGGGTTAATGTAAGTTATTAGGAGCTCAGGATACATGTGAAAAAATTTTTCAAAATCTTATGCAAAAATCAATTTACTACCTCTTCTGCTAGTGGCAGCAGCTTGTTAAAGGAGTAAAAGTGAAGAGCTGGTAAAAGGAGCAGTATTCATGGAGCYTAAGTGGTAGAGGTTTATGATGGAGCCACGTTTGATATAAGCTGCTACACTGCAACTTCTCTGCCAAAGCCCCACCTCCGCCCACTGGAGGATTCACTTGCAATTAAGCAATTTGAAGTTACAGTAGTTCTGTGGCATAAGTAATAACCTACACACTAACAGATATGACTGCCTTTACGTTCACTTTCCTGCCACAGTCAGGGAAATGGCTGTGTTCAAAAAGACAGTTCTTAAATTCAAACTACTTGGCGGCAGCCACTAGAAGCTTCCTAAATTGAACAGGAAAAAAGTGTTCTCACTATAATGTGTTTTCAACTGGGCCTTTAAATAATAGAAGAAATAATGCTAAATGAACAGAAAAGTGTAACAGAAGTGATTTTCATGTAACAATTTTATAAGAGATGTGTTACATAGATCATTTGGAAAAAAAAAGCAAATTGAAGTGTTAGTCAGTTTCACGCTGTGCTATGCTGTAATTCTCATTGCAGAAAGATCAATGCAGTGCTTARGGGTACACAGTCTCCTTTGAATGCATGCCCAGCCACTCTCAGCTCCTTTAGGGATTGTCCATGCCTCTTAGATGGGAGCAGGGTATTTGACTTTTCAAATCAGTGACAAATTATGTTTTCCTGATTTTGATTCTATTTTCAGTCTGGTATTGGATACAAGTCAAGACAGAACTGGAGCAAATGTGAACACTGCTGCAAGGAACCAGAATTCAGTAACATACTAAATTGCACTTTTGAAAAACCAAGCTATGTCAACTGGTGTCAGAACACCATTCCCATATAGCAGAACTCTTAAGGGCAAAAAAATTTATTTTGATAATAAATAGCATATAGTATCATCTTCTCTATTTATAGTTAATCAAAATTTATGTCTTCATGGGTGCAAAATTCATCCTTTAAAGCTGAACACAATAACAAAGCTGGAATCAAAAGGAGAATAAATCATTAAATTTGCTTTTAATGTGCATATAATTACCGAGTTATTTCTTAAAAACCAGGTAATAAATCAATGTCTCTATTAAGTTCCCAACATTTTATTATTTATCGCCAATAATCTGAACCCAGCCCAGTGACAAGGACAACTGTTTTGAGAGCAGCTGGATCTGGCTCCCGATTTCTCTGATCAGAGTGCATAACCAAAGACCATTTGACAGCGGTTCAGATGAAGGAGCACAGAGGAACATCTGTGTTCCATCAGGAATGTGATTTAGGAACATGTTAGAATGGATAGGACCTGCCTTCACAATTACTCAGCTCTGTGGGAACACCACAGGGATCAAAGGCTGTGAGAGGGCAGACAGTCATGGGGCAATGAGCAGGGAGCACTGTGGCCAGGATCTCACGAGCTGAAGGAGTCACAAGAGCTGTGTGCAAAGCCTGGGGTTTACTGCACTGGGGGGTTAAGTTGGGTCCCACAARCCATCATCCTCAGGTGCTGAGCACGGCTGCCAACCCTACAGGCTGTGTAACCGGGCTGTGCCTGTATCCTCCCAATGCCAGTGCACTTGGGTACACAGCAAACTGGCACTGGGGGAGGCAGCAGGGCATCTTGATGAGATGTTAACACGCACAGTTAGTTTGCTGGGGACAGCTGGGACCAAAAAAAGCTGCCTCCCCTTGCACGGCWGCTGCTCTGCACCCCTGCTTCCCCTAACCTTCCCCAGCACAGCCTACTCACAAATGCCAACAGTGGGATACGGATAGAGGTCTCAGCATCACACACTTTTCCCCAAAATACGGAGCTGTTTTGGTGGGAGGTGAGCCCTATCATCSTCCTAGTTCTGGCTCTCAAATAAAAAAGGGTTTCAAGTGAGCACGTTCCAGATGAACAGCAGCGATCCTTCACCCACCCAGGCGTGTCASGAAACATTTACGAACCCACCAGAACATAAAATGAACCTGTGCTGATTGAGGATCAGGTCCCTACATCTTCTAGAATAACTACTGCAGGAAAAAATCTCCAATAATCAATGTAAGAGAAAAGTTGGAAAATCATGACTGCTGGAAAACGCTAGAAGCTGTTGTTTGGGAGCAAGGAGAATGGGRTAGATTCAATGCTGCAACACAGCAAGGTTCACTTTTTAATATTTTCCCACAGTTCCACARAAAGTAATGTTTATGCAAAGTCACACTCAACTAAAATTAAGACCAAGATTGCATGTGATAAAAAATGCAGTAACTTATTTTCACTATGTTTTAGTATATTTCAAATATTTCACGACTGCCTTTCATTCTACAGAATCKCTAACAACTGACAGTACAGCTGTACTAACTCATGAATGCATTGCACAGAAGATACATTTCATATAGATTTTTGCACTACCACTCATAACACACAGTGTGTTTGCACAGTATTCATGCTGCTCTGCCCTATGGACGCGCCTCTTGGGTGTCCACCGCTCTTTTGTCCCTTGGATGCTCCCTTTTGCTCTGTTCAATGCCCTCCACACGCCCAGAGCAGCTCTCAGTAGCTCCTGCTACCATTGAGAACTCTCTGCATGGTACARTAGTATTAAATGCACACACAGAATTTTGCTTCAGTGAAAAGACAAAATAGCATTTTACTGAGTATTTCAATCCTAGTCCTTGCTGAAGGAAAGCACAAAGCTGTGGCTAAGTATGAACATCAGGAACCTGTAGCATCCTTCAACTTTGAAAGTTGGGATGGGGACAAATAACTGCTGCATTCATGTTTGAAGAGAAAATATTAAACCTTGCAGGCTAGATATAYACAAGCATTTGTATGCACAAAAATATATTTATCTACCTAACAGAGACCCCTATCTATACTATTAAGGAATGAAGATCTCTCTACATCTATAAAGAAGTATTAGAGCTTTTTGTTTAGAAAGAACATCTGTCAGCGCTCCCTTCAGACTTGCCTTCTAATTTAACAAACAACATAAATGCGTCCCATTAAATCAATTTTATAGGTAAARTATTTTTTATACTTCTAATTAAAGTTATTCCTGATTTATATCAGTAGATGTGAAAAATTAATCAAGATCTGAAGTGTGAGACATATGGCAACTTGACTTGTTGCATGAAGGCACGTATTCATGTGTATCACAGAACTCAGTAAGAATGCAGCAAAATAACAAAGCATCTGAACAGTGCTTTCTCCGAGTGAAAAATGAAAAGGCAGGGGACCTGGTTCTTTTCTCATACCAGTACTAGGATAACAAGGCTTGTTTGACTTAATGACATTAATTTATTCCAAAATGCGTAAGATGGGAGTGAAGCTGTAGTTATGATGCCAAGATAAAAAGGGAAATTTTCAGTAATGTGTATCACATTAAAATTTAAAAATAACCTAATTTTTGGCAACAAGGGTTGCTATAATTATCTCCCAGGGAAACCGAAGCTGTTGTTTGGGACATCAAAACTAAATTAGATGAAATTTTTGCATTCTTAAACAAAATTTCTCTGAGAGCCAGAAGGAAAGAGGATGTGAATCTATCAGAGTTTTACTTATGTCTTAATTCAAGGAATGTGTTTATTTCAAAAACAAATTCAGTATCTGATCTGCAAAACTGTAATTGTCTTTTATAGCAACATAATACAGGAGGTAACAGTCAAAACTTGGAAAACAAATACTAAGGTTATCTCAAAATACTGCACTGAACTACTTCTGACTACTTCAAATATTTTGGGTAACACATGCTCTAATTATACCATTGCATTACGATCAAATTAAATAGCTTCCCTTTTTTTAATATACTAAAACAAGACAGGTCACCTGAAATATCATCTATTATTATCAGCATTACAAGACCAGATTCCCAGTGGAGAGAGAAAAAATCAATGTGAAAGAAAAGTCTTAACTGAAACTATGTTTGAAACTAAAGCTGATGACTATCAGCTATTTAATGCACTAACTTCTCCTATTAAACAGCTTGTCTACTTCTGTCCAGCCACTTAAATAAACTCCAGACAGAAAAGCATATTAAGAGCCATGCAAACTAAGAGCTGATGGTGATAAGACTCATAAGGAATTTCCAGAGCTGCTAACAATTTGAAAAAAAGATGACCTGATGCCACAATAGCAGACACAGTTGTCTTGCAGATTAAGACTACTTGTTGCAATTAATGTTTTATGCCTTAATATATTAAACTGTCTCGGAGACCAAACAGTTGCATCTGAAATTTCAGGGGGAAATTTTAGAGGTGATCATAAATGTATGTAGAGGGGCATGCCACAATCATAATAGAAAGGCTGGAGGAAAACCTTCTATTTTAGACTCATCTATGAGAACTCCTGAGACACTGATTTCAGTCTTACGAAATGATACCAGCATATGTTACGGTTCTACCGGAATTCACTCCCGATTTTAACAGCATACGGATCACTGACTCAGTCAGAGGTGTAGCTATCCAGACAATCCTTAAATCGTGGATTTCAAAGCCCACTACAAAGAAACTGATCTGTCAGGAATGCTGCGCATCCAGGAGGCACAGGGAAATCTGTTGCTGAAATATTTCCGAACACATGGCCGGAACTTTGTGTTACCCTATTCAGTACAGAAAAACCCTACAAACGTAAGAAGTTCATGTCCCCTCGATGCTGACGGAACACTGTGCACGTCAAGCATCACACAGATGTAACTTTTTATATAATTTTTTTTTTTTTTTTTTAAATGCAGTCAGTAGCAATGATAAGCACTTTACGACTTTGTTTTCATTCAGAAAGGGACTCGGCAGAAATGATAAACCCAGCCAAAGCGGCAGCTGCGCCTAAGCGTGACTCCCGACCAGATTTCCAGCACCGGGCTGCCGGGAGCTGTTCTCCCGCAGGTTTGCGGGGCCGGCAGCCGGCAGCCGGAGCGGGCACGGAGAGGCAGCGGGCTCCAGCGGGAGGGGGAMGCGGGCACCGCCGCCTGCTTCCCGACAGGGACCCGACCCCGCGGGGCTGTGCCGGGGCGGGCGGGGGCGCGGGGCACTCACCGCGGGGGCCGTCAGGCGGCGGATGCTCTCGCCCAGCGAGTCCAGGTTGACCCGCCGGCGGCGCGGAGCGCGGCGCGACCCAGAGCTGGCCGCGGCGGCGGCGGCGAAGGGGGTGTCGGCGGGGCCGGG
>NW_026623404.1:966497-991346 GCF_030028575.1 Malurus melanocephalus
TTGTTTGGAGCCCTTTCCCCCTCCTCCTCCTCCTCCCGCCTCCCCCGCCCCGCTCGCCGCCTGTCGCGCCCGGTCCCGCTCGCCGCGGCCGCCGGCGGCCCCGCTGCCCCGCTCCGGGGTGAAGCCCTCACGGCGCGGCGGGGCCGGAGGGGCGGGCCCAGGGCAGGGCCGGGGCTCAGCCCSCGCTGCCGCCGCTACCGGGAGGGCGGCAAGGGCGCTCGCTCTGCGCCCTGCACTTCGGAGCCGAGCTAAGGGGAAGCGGGGAGCTGGCCCCGTACCCTCCGCGGGGAGCGACGGTGCCCATGCGGGATCTGGGGACGATCCCGGCGCCCTCCCGGCGCTGCCGCCCCGGCCCTGCCGCCTCTGCCGGTCCTGCCGCGGTGCTGGACAGCTCCCTGGCAGCTCCAGCGAACGGGGAAGCCGGTCCGCGCTCCCTGCCAGCCCTCCCCGCCAGCGAACTTTAGAAGTGACATTAGGGAAGCTGAAGCTTAGGAAATAAATCGTTTCAAAAACTGGGGAGACAGGATGCCGACCATCAGCTTTCAGAAGCAAAGGTTCTCGTCGTTGTGCAAGCACTGCTCCCATTAACACTGTAAGTCGTGTACAAATCAGAAAAGAAACTAAATTCATTCCCCTGCTACGGACAGCCCTGGCAAGCGGAGAAAGGACTGTGTTAGCGGACCCAGGAGCTTCGATCCAGGATGTCACRCAAGGTGTCTCCTTCCCAACTTTCCCTAGCCATGCTGTCAGTTTAAAGACACCTTGAGAGATTCATGCCTATAGTGATAACCATGCAGTTTTTCTCAGCAAAAATGCTCCAAGGAAATGTGATCTCAGCTGAAGTGGTTCGTCCTACCATCAAGAAAGACAGCTTGTCATTACTTTCCCTTTGTTCAAACAAAACTTATTTTAAAAGGCAGTGATTTTAAGATAGTTTTTACTCTACCTTTTCCCTGTATTATGACATGTTTTACAACCTTATCCTTTCAAATGTCTGAATGCAGCCTAAACAAGAGCTCACTGAAGRAGCTAAAGGGATTTCCACAGGTATGAAGGAGCTTTTGAGCATGGCCCCAGGCAGCCCAAGCCAGTGTCTGCTTTCAGAGGGGGCGCAGGTCTGTGGCTGAGCATGCTACTTTTAACTGGGGCACGACAACCCTTGCCAGGACAATGCTTTCAGTGTTTTCATCCCTGTTTCACCTAACTCACCAAGTGTGTATTTTTTTTTAATAAAAATGTATATGGTGATTGAAGACTGTGTCTCGAAAGGAAGTATAGTAAAGCCAGAGTGTTCCATATTACCTTTTGTTATCATATGAAATATCACATTTGGAGTGTACAGACTTCCTTTTTGTAGTCCTGGTGATGCCCTCAGYAGCATTCTAGGACATGAATCAGGCATGACTTCATATGCAAATAATTCACAAATGAGCCTTCAGATCTGTTGTCTTCCTCTGTGTTTCATCCTCACGTGATTAACAGTATTYATCAGTATCTGAAATCAGTATTTTCACAGATTCTTTGAGACCTGAATGCACAAGCCCTTGCTGGCCCTCAGGCCAAATTCTCACCATTGAGGGGACTCAGGAATTAAGGGGTCTGGAAGATGCCCTTTGGTGCTAAACATCCCTAGCACAGGGTAATCTGTGTTAAGATGTCAATGCTTTTCCTATGTTTCAGTTTCCACTAAATTTATTTCCTTTTCATAGACCATTTCATACAGTCCTCAGTGAAGCAAACTACCACTGGTTTCCTGGCTGATGACAGTGACAACTGGGTAAGAGCCACATAGTTTAGTGTGAAAAAATGCAAATACATATTTATAAGTTCTAAACTGCTAAAATACCAAAGTGTCAACTGGTTCCATGTGCAGCACTTCAGCTGTAGGGTAAGCAACTTGCTTGGAGGCAATTTGCATTTTATTCAGCACYAAGAAAACATGACAAAAATGACACTTTTTAGGTCTTCAGTTTCCTCTTGAAGCTGGAAGTAGTATTTCACAAAGCAACTTACAGTAGCATTGGACAATTCTTCTGAGTTACCCTTGCAGCTTTAAAAATTGCTTTCCTCAATGCTYCTCTTGGCACTATTCTTTTTATGTTTATAAATACAGTGATCCCGAAGTGGGAAGGAAAATTCTTTGCCTCAGTGACTATTTCTGAGGTCAGGACTATCATAACCAAATATACTTGTATACCAAAGCAACCCTTTTCAAGAATATAAAGGTATTTTCCTTCCACATCTAGATAGTGAAGCTCACAACTCAGCAAAAAATGCCAATCAGTTCATCAAGTATTCTTTGCTTCAGCTGGACCAGAGCTTTAAGTAAACCCAGACCTAGTGTTGTTATTCACCACCTAGTCTGATTAGATACGTCCTTTAAAGCTTGTGAAAGCGAGCCTCATCCCTGCCTGATCCTGTCACAAAGACAGTAGTAGYCTGCATAATGCAACTCTGGGATTCATGATGTGAAGTACAGGGAACTGGATAGAGGAACCAGGTGGAAAACTACCAAACATCATTGTAAGTTGTCTCAAGCTAAATAGAAATGGACAGCAGAAGATCCAAGATGATGCAGGTCCTGGAGGTGAGTCTGGTAAGAAAACAAGTTATTCAGTCCCTGGTTAATTATTCTCATTCTGTTCCTCCTGATCCAGACACAACCTTGGCAAAAACTAAATACTGAAGGGGTTGCTTCATCTGGCAGTCAAATGCCTTTGAGATCCCATAGACATAGACATTTACAGCCCATAAGGAGAACAAAATTTCTTCTTTAAAACATGTCTCATCAGTCCAAACTTGGCACATTATTGGATGAGCAGCAGAAGTGTTTGTAAAATGGATAAGGTTCACTAAAACAGAGCTAATGCAACTTTTCCATTATACTACAACAGAGCTCTGTGTATGTGTCCCACATATATTGCAGAAATGTCAGAAAAAAAAATTGAATAATTTAAATTCTTCTTTTGCAATTTCTAATGCATGATTGCTCTGTCATTAGACAGCAGCTGAACATGATCCAGCTGTGCCCAGGTGGCCACGAAGGCCAATGGCATCCTGGCCTGGATCAGCCATGGTGTGGCCAGCAGGACCAGGGCAGTGACTGTCCCCCTGTACTAAGCACTGGAGAGGCCACACCTCGAATCCTGTGCTCAGTTCTGGGCCCCTCAGTGCTGGAAAGACATTGAGGGGCTGGAGCGTGTCCAGAGAAGGGCAGCGGAGCTGGGGAAGGGTCTGGAGCACAAGTGCTGTGAGGAGCAGCTGAGGGAGCTGGGGGTGTTTGGCCTGGAGGAAAGGAGGCTCAGGGGGGACCTTGTCACTCTCTACAACAACTAAAGGAGGGTGCAGCCAGGGGGGAATTGGCCTCTTCTCAAAGGTGGTAAGTCACAGGACAAGAGGACATAGCCATGGAGTTGTGCCAGGGAAGGTCCAGGCTGGACATCGAGGAAATTTTTTCACAAAAGGATGGTTAAACATTGGATTGGGCTGCCCAGGTAAGTGATGGAGTCACTACCATCCCTGGAAGTGTTCAAAATAAAGCAGGATGTAGCTTAATGCTGTGGTCAAGTTGACAAGTTGATGATCAGTGAAAGGTTGGACTCAATGATCTTAGAGGTCTTTTCCAACTGAAATGATTCTGTAACTCTGTGATTCTAAGGAAAATATTTTGAAAATCGTAAATGTTTCTCATTTTTTATCTATTTTTATATTTTTGTCTTAGTGCTAATAAGCAAAATTCATGATGCTAAATTCAGTCCTGACAGAAAATGCATGGTCCTTAATTTCCATTATTTACAGTGTGTTAGTTTATTGGTAATTGTTCATGATTTTAATTTATTTGTTATTAACTATGCATTTCTCATCAGACATTATATGCCAGAGTTTTGGTATTATTTTTCCTCACAAATGCTGTTTTTCTGCAGCTCACACAGCCTTGGAAGATTAGAATAACAAAAAACAACTTCATCACAGTGCGTTGCATTGTTCTATCTGCCTTTGTTAAGAAAAGGTTTGTTGCAAAGCTGCTGAAAGAATGTATTTGAAGTAATCCCACTTAGGAATTAGTTGCACATATCACATATATCACATATATAGTTCATATAATTTCACCTATTRCATTATATGGCTTTTTATAATAGTCCTTTTTATAGTACTACTGAACCTGTAAGTAGTTAATTTTCCTTTAATAGAAAAGATTGTTGTCACGGGATCAATGTCTCCCACAGAGAAAGTAAACATCTGTTTTGCAAAGCATTTCTAAAGCAGCAGGAGACCGTTATCCTGTGACAACATTGTGTTACAATTACTTTATTGCAGTCAGGCAAAATGAATGATGTGTAGCAAATTTATTCTTTTTTCGCATTCTGCCAAACCTTTCTGTGCTTTATCCAATGACTTCCATCTGGAATAGTGCCTGGAAGGATGGCTGGGGCTTTCTRCCATTCGTCATTAATGATCTGTTGAATTGCAGCTGGCTTAAAGAACAAATCAATTCTATATTTCAGCTACYCAGAATTATAGTTTGCACACAAGGTACAGCAGATTCATGTTGGTGTAAGATGATGTTCTAGTCATCTGGTTATATTTGAATCCATCCTGTTACACAGCACATTACTGAAGCARTAATGAATCTATTTGACACTGTAAGATGAGATATTGTGGAATGAAAGCAGAAAAATCTGTCTTAATGCTCATAAAATGTCTTTAATCTGTGACCCTCAGCACACTTGTAGGACTTCCATTCTCATAGATGAGAAAAGCAAACAAAGCACTGGAGACATGCCACAAGACTCATACTGCATAGCGGATCAATGGCAGAATCAGGAATTCCTTGTTGCCTAATCTAACTCCAAGACAACTTTATTCAGGATCAACTGGCTTGAAACATGAATGGACAGCATCAGATCCATTTGTAAATTTAGGGATTTCACTGTACTGACATGCCAAAATAGGATCAATACTACATGTCAAGGCAGTAGAAAGAGCTATGTTATATTAGCATCAACCCCATCTCACAAACCCCCCCAAAAAAGATGAAGGAAACCACTGATGGAGTGAGAAAAATAAGAATGCCCAAATAACAGTGCATTGACTCAGATGACCAGGTCAAACTGAGATTGCAAATCTCAGCGAGAAGGGATGACATACAGTTTTAACTAATAGTCTAGAARGAACACTCAGCTGGCTAAACATGCAGACCAAAAATTTTATAAGTTGCAAAAGAAAAACTATAGCACAGCACTCAAAACCTCTATTACCATTTCACTTGCATAGAAAGGCAGTTTTACTGAATTCAGCACTGGGTGAGGTAAAACTTTCCCTGATCCGCATTTCTGCTGTGTCCTGAGTATTTCACCCTGAGGACACTGGGTAGCAGAGGTGGCATAAGTTGTGTCTCAGAGATACCTATAAACCCCATCCAAATTCATTTAATTTGGTTATAAATGAAACTCTAAAACAGGAAAATGCTTATGGGAATCTTATATGGTCTAGAGCTACCTCACCCCAGCAATCTTTGCAGCTTGGTCAAGTCACTATTTATAGGACAACTCCCTACAGAAAGGCAGTTTATTTYCACTCTTGCAATTATACTTACCCCAGAGATACTTCCTGCTATAAGCAGTTTTTTTTATAAGGATATCAGTGCTATCATCAAGGCTAATCCAAATGAAATTCAATGATATGTATGTATTAAATTAAATCAGATTTTCTTTCAAGCATCCTCTGTATCATAGTAGGGTTCAAATAGACATTTTTTCCAGATTTCTGAAGGATCTTCGTCCACTTTTCATACAGTGTGAGGATCTGAAATGGTAAGGGCTTTAAGAGCTTCTTGTGTTCCAGACAGAGTCTGTATTAAACCAGGACCCTCAAATTTCCTGAGCTGTCTGCTAGGACTGCCTTTTCCCTGAGGAGAGGCAGAGATGAGGCAGGGTGCCCGTCATGTGTTCCCCAGTCCTCTGGCTTGCTTGTAGAAATTCTCTTTTGTGGTCTCTCACACTGCACATTTTAGGCAGCCCTGTGGCTCTCACCACCATCAGGAAAGTATGTAGCAGCTCTGGAAGCAAAAGCAAGGAGTTAGCTGGTAAATCCTGGGAAAATTAGGGTAATGAACAAAGTACTGACCAGATTTGACTGGTTTGAACCTGATCCTTTGGAGCAGTTTTCCAAGGCAAGCAGTGCTGCACAGCATCTGGGAGGTGACCAGCCTGCAGCAGAGCTTGTATGAGGAGGGCTTTTTGTAGCAGCCCACCAGGACCTGGCTGGGAGCAGGAYAGCAGCTTCTACCAAAGGAGGCCAAGCCGGAGTACACAGCACATCGAGCTGTACTGCAGCTTCTTTTGTCTTCTCTGAGCAAGGAGGTCCTTTCCACAAGCATTCCATGCCTTTGTTACATTTCATCACTTCACAAGCTGACACCTTCCAGCAGATGTTTCCCAAATTACAAGTTCCAAAATGTAAATTATTGCCACCACTGTACCTTACCAACTGGTCTAAGATTAATTCACACTGACATCTTGTCTGATGAAGTTACCTTTTTCTATTTTATCTTACTGACAGGAAATCCCACAGTATTTTACCCAGACTCATTGAAAAGGGAGACATACCACATAAGGAGTGCAAAGAGTTTCTATAGGAAACTTCTTTGCATTCTTTAATTGTCTGTAAAATCTGKTTCCCATGAAGCTGAAAAAGGAATAAAGAGTATTTGCTTTTATATAGTTTCAGCAGCAGGAGAGGGAGAGAAAGATYATGCTTATAGCTATAGATGTAGAGGATAAGAAACCATTAAGATAGTGCCTGAGCAAATAAAAATTATCTACAATATCTACCTACAGGATATTATTCACCAAAAAACTGAGTCAGCCAAAATGTTGTCCAAATGGAAGTTCCTATTGAGCATCTGGATAAAATCTATTGTAATAAAATCTATTCTATTTCACCAAGAGATGGCAAATGATCCTGTTGTGAAAGAAACTTCTTCAAGCAGTAAAATGYAATGTGCATGGCTCCTTAGAATGTTGGTATGACAATCCCAGCCTCTCTCATCACACATGTCTTCAACATGAATTTCAGTCTGTCTCAGCCTGGTAGTGCATATCAGTCTTAAGMACTTGACAGTGTTCAGAAAACTTTCCAAATGTCCAGCTACCTAACCTGCTGATGTTTGTGAATACTTGTGTAAAATTATTCCTAATATTCTAGAGAAATACTTGAAAGCATTGCAAAATATGGTGACTTGAGTTTTAGCACTGGATCAGAATCTCCTTTTATGTTCCTTTCATTCTTCTCTTGYATCTTCAGTCCTTGAAAACTTAATTGATCTTTTAACCTCATTCTTCACTTTCACTTGGCTCCTTAGAACAAGGCTAAAGGCAAATATAAAGGTAATTAGTTCCTGTCACTTTTTATTGGTGAAGGAACACAACTTTCAAATATGAGTGCTTATGCTTGTCAAGGTTTGAACTAATGCCAAAAACCAAAAGTACCCAACGACTTTCCCTCCCTCCCCCCAGCTGGAGAGGCAGAAGGGAGAGCAAAAGCCCAATCAACATTAAAATTTATGGCTTTCAGATAAGAGAACATAATTGAAAGAAAGATATGTATATGCTCCAGAAAATGGTCAGACAGGCTGAATAACTTAAGTTGCAAAATTGATTTATTACTGAAAACTACTAAGAATACTACTGCACCGGGGAGGGGAACAAAGATAGGGAAAAATTTACAAGGAGAAGAAAATAAAAATGGACATTTTAAGACGCSTGTTATTCTTTCCAGGGATCCGTCTCTGTCTCAGGTCTTCCCTCTCTACCCCCATGCATTCCCGCACACAAAAAGGGGCAGGGATGGAAGTTTAACATAGATCAAACTACTCATTACGGTTGTCGTCCAGCGTCGTAGGAGAAGCGTTCTTACAGCTCCAAGCTGTGGAAGGTCTTTTCCGAAGAAACAGTCAGTGTATAACTGCTGATGGCAAGGGAGTCTTTTCCTTACCTTGTAGGAGAAAGGAAAGAATGTTCTCCAAGGCTGACTGCATTACTTTGGCAGCAAAGGCCACTATCACAAATCTCCTGGCAAAACACAGCTAAGCAACCACTTGCTTCAGACGTGAGGTGAGGGGGACACCKCTTCCCCCTTTTTGGCTTCTGATCAGTCCGGTCCTCAAAGGCCAGGTTTTTTCTCAGAGCAAGGTCACTCTCTTTTCTATACAGGTCTCTCACTGAAGAAATASTCCTTTCGAGAACAGCTTGTTTTCTCCATGTTCAAACACCTCAGCAGCAGCACAGCACCTGTCTTCTCATTACTGTGATCTTGGGTCTCCATTTTTTTCTTACATCTCCTCACCCTCCTCCTCTGTCTTTCCCCAGTGCATGATACTAAAACTAAATACTAACAACCTAAAAACTAAACGGCAACTGCCCTCTATCTTGTTTTGAATTCTTCTTAAGTACAAGACCATAKGTCATCACAGAGGTGTAACTAACCTGTGCAATTGGCCCAGGCCTGATGGGCAGCCTGTCCATCAACCTCAGAGCCATAATGGATTGGTTTTAAAACACAGKGGGTAGGGCTCCTTTTCCTGGAGAAGAAGGAGAAAGCTTCTAGAACTCCCTCACAGGAGCCATCTTTGTGGTTTCTTGGTCCCATSCCCCACCACCAAAAATCGGACCGAGTAAAACCAGGACATTCCACCCCTACACCTTTGTGATAACACTTTCTAAAAATAATCATTAAAATCTACTTTTAACTCTTACTACTAAGCACAGAAATTATACCTACACCAACAAATAAGAAACTAAAGGAAAAAAGTATCCACCTCTAGAACTTATCATTCTACCTTACAAGAATACAGCAACAGAGTAGAGCTTAAACTTGACCGACTATAAATCTTTCTCTCAATTAACCGTATGGTAGCAGAGGACAGTGTTTAGGAGGACTAATCCTCCTCCACGAATCTTTCCGTTAACTCCCATCTAAAAATCACTCATTCTTTGATGTTTGCCCGCATTCTCCACTAATAATGTGGTGGGTTTAAACCCGTTTTTTCCCTTTCCCAACCAACGCAACAAAAATGCTACTCAGAGCRCTGTGACTCTTGCTGATGTTACTCAGCATCAGGATGCCACAATTTCCTATTCCAAAGCTTCTTGTGCTCTTTGCAAAACAGATAGCCAGTTCCCAGAGGAATGTTTCTATGCAGAGTTAACATGAATACTAATAGGAAAGGTTTGCACTAAGAGTTATTAAATACATTTATTTTGYAATGGTGACATAACTAGAAACAAATGCTTATCTATATGTGTAATTTCAGCTTCAGAATTTGAGTTGGGACCTTTTTAAAATGCTCTTTTTAAATGTTGAGGGGGAGATGGAGGAGATAAACAAACAAAAAAAAAGTAAAATATAGGAGAAAGAGACCAATCCTTTTCTCTGTGGAAGACCCCTAATGGATTCTCAAGTTCTTTTTCATTTCAACATATTTTATGCAGAAAGATCCGAGCAGGGTAGGCTACTGTGAGGGAATCATGCACCAGAGGGGGTTGCAATGTGCTTGCCATAACATGAATGTTTCACGTTTGCAGCATGTTTCATTCCAAACTTCTCAAGGTGTTTTGCAAGTGATTGCAGAGCAAATATCTGTAATGTGGAGAAGCTCRAATAAAGAATGATTTAAGCAGGGAGCTGAGAGCAGTGTGGGYCAAATCCAAAAATTTTCATGCCTGATGATATGGCTGAGGTGCTCAGCACTTGCAGAAGTCCTCAGGACTTCTTTGAATCCAGCTCTGAGTGAATCAGCTCAAAATCTTTTACAAGAGAACAAAATCCACAAGCAAGATACATACTGACATAACTGCAATTTCACTGCTTGTAGCAACGCAAAATAAATTATATCTACAAATATTTGCTGCTGGGGGAATAATGTTTTAAAAACCTTGTCTCTTTAAATAGATGAACAGAAAAGTACCATTTAAATCCTGACAGTACTGAACATTTTTCTATTAAGACCAATAAGAAAACCATATTTTTGGAATGTTCCTTTTAAAAAGACAAAGTAAGTCTAAGGTTTCACTGCAGTGGTGCAGCCAAGTGCTGGTTTGCAAAGGGAGGGAGTGCTGTAATTCAGGTCACTGGTAAAGTTTTCTATAAAAACATGTGCCTGCTGTATAATCTTAAACTGACGGCATGGTTTTTCATCATGCGTATGGTTTCTCTTCAAGTGTGATATTTTCCATCCACTGACAACAGTTTCATGCTTTAGTTCATGACTCAACGTGAACAAGGTGTCAAAAGTTAAAGAGCAATTSTTTTGTTGGTTGGGCACAAATGCAATACAAAGCAAATGCGTTGCAGCAGAAAGAAGCAGGCTAACATTGRAAACATCTCTACTACCTCAAATGCCAAACACTTCCCTGGGTTTTAAGAAGCACCTTGAACTCCTTACAGGTGAAAACTAAGAAAACATTCATGGCATTAGTGTTATCCCATTCAGTTCATCATATAGCAGAAATTAATTTTTCCTTACCACAAAAGCATTAAAATGACTTAATGCAGACAAGATTTGAAAATTAAAGAGAAAAATGTGAAATCATATTAAAAAATTATAGATACATGAATAATAAACACTGAATTTATTGCCACTGTATTACTGTATTAAAATCAAGAATCTGAATTGCTCTAAAACTAGAACAACCAATAGGTTCCTAAATAAACAACTTCTTTGAGGAAGTCCAAAAATAAGTAACAGAAGCACTGTGCTACTGTCTTTGGTAGCTTCCYCCTTGTCTACAGCTGCCAGTAATTCTTAAATATTTAATGTTGCAAAGTTATTTGTTCTATTCTTCTTTCCACCTTCTGCTGTCCCGTTCAGTTCACTGTTATTTATATAAAAAAAATACAGCTCATTACATATTGAAATCAGTAACTTTTTGCTTCAATCAGACTTGTAGATGTGTACAGATACATAAAACAGAGGCAAAAGTTCTTCTATTAGTAAGGCAAGTGTACCTGTTACAATCAAGCAGAGCAATTTCATCATAACCTGAACACTTGAGACATAGCTGGGAAGAGAAGGATTTTCAAGGGTAATTGGATTTTAAATAGTATGAAAAGTCTTATGAGAAATCTCTGTGCTGAGAGAAGTTTCATCCTTGGTAGAACAGAAATATAAGTGTGAGAGACAGGCAGAGAGGCAGATTTGATGTTGCAAGGGACAAATTAGAAACGGATAGGTAAAGTACTTGTATATATTAYATCAAAGGGAAAGTTCTGATAATTTAAACTTGTCAATCCTGAGTTAACTTCTCTTTTCTTCCTTGATTCAAAGATACCAGTTCCATGAACAAGAAGCCTCTCCAAAGAAATCTCAATGAGCCTAACCAGAACTTGAGTATCTGTCAATAATTCTACATTAAGAAATTTATCAATGCAAAATTAACTTTGCTAGCAAAATCTGGAACAGAAATAGGTCACTGTAAACTTCAAGCAATATTACAACTCTTCCTTATTTTACTTTGACTTTAAAACATAAGTTACAAAGGGTTGCAACATTTGTATTCTTAATTTCTTCATCTGAAATACTTTTGGTTCTTTTACTGTTGATGAGGCACAAACCTGCATAATACATGCATACAACTCTGCGTTGAAGACAACACAAATAGTCCTTTATTATTTTAGAGGATTGGAATTTATGAAGTTTGAGTGTTTTTTTCTGGCAAAGAAAAGGAAGATGATTAACAGGAAGAAAATCAGGCACTTCTGGGAACAAGTGAACCGTAGACATGAAASAAACAGACTTTTGTAAAGATGAAGTGATAAATCTCTTTATGCTATGGTGGTTTTTGCATAATCTTGTTGGAAATGAGAGCRGTAACAAACCACTATGCTTGCAAGAAAAAAAGTCAGAGGAAGCAATAGTCATCTTCAGTCCTGGAGAAGTGAGTAGAGTTGGTGGAGAGAGAAGATCCCACTCCAGAAATATCAGAGAGCACCACTACTCATCTCAGCATYGCAGCCCAGAGCTGGGAATGCAGTTTGGGGCCAGGACTCGGTGGGACAGGTAGAGCTGTCCCAGCCTTCACTGGGCTCCTGGGATGCAAGCCTGCCAACACCTGCTCCAGCACCCATCACCTTCCAGCCCCACCCTGCAGGTGCTGCAAAGCCCAGGTGTCCTGCTGGAAGGGTCACACTGCCAGGCTCGGGACAGTCAGCTCAGCAAAGGGGAAAGGAAGAAATGTATCCAAAACRTAGCAACTGTAAAATGTGCTCTTCTGGAGCTGACATTAACAAGCAAACACACTGAGCAGGTCTTCCCTGGAAAATGTTTGTCTGAATGCAGCATGTTTGGTGTAACATTCTGGTTCTGTAACGTCCAGGTTCTGAACAGCTTAAGCTGTTCTTTTACAATCTGTATTTCCATCCCTCTGACTGGGAAGATAATCAGATAACCTTGAAACCTGACCAGCACAGGAGTTCTGAGAGTTAGGAGCTCTCTTGCTTCCCATTACTCCTATTGGCATACTGCCTTAAAGGTCTTAATAATATTCTAAAGAATTGTATTCATTATTTCATTGAACACAATTTCAGGAAACAAGAAAGGACTGGAAACTGCTGCAGGGAAAAGGAAGAGACATATAACAACAGTTGAGAGAAAAGAGAAAATTAAGATATGAAAGGCAGAGACAAAAGGGGAAGAAAAAGAGCAGTCCTTGGTGTGATTATATTGCCCCAAAACTACCATTACTATAACATTAGGGACTGAGCCAAGAATAAATAAAGATAAAATCTAAAGATCCATTGATTCATTTGACCAAAAGCAAAAGCCTGCAATGTAGGCGATGAATTACCCTCCAGCTAGCACCTTCACAGTTCTTTACAGCCAATGCACAGAAATAGGCACTTGGGGGGTGGGGGAATGATCATTTTTGTTCTAAAATAGCTGGCTACAAATAGGTCAAGTGAATCACTTCTTGAAAATACCTTTTTCTCTCAATTGACTCTGAAAGGAACCTAGGGTGAGTTACTCTTATACCAGAGACAGCTGCAATTGCATGAGATAATTCTCCTGCCCAGCCACTGTGCAAGAAGATGTTTCACTTCATCTTTACATGCATCCTTCACGAAAGCAGTGGAAACTCCTCTGTGGATTTTTATTGCAGCTCACAGACTGGATTTTGGTCTTCTCCACCAACTAGATTCTAGTAAGTATTTTATTACCTAATAATGTTTATTAGGTAATAAAACATTATATTTTCTGCAGTAACATACTAAATTAGAACCTGAAAAAATCAGTAGCATACTTCCAAAAATATTAAGTATCRTGGCAAATATAACTACTGAATCCTCCATAATCCTCCACAGGTAATGAGTTTGATATAAGTGCTACAAACACACAAAGAAGTTTTGTGATTGATATTGAGAGGATAAGATTTGGGACACATTCATACTTAAAATCTCTATGCAGGTGGAAACAATGACATTTTGTAAGAATACCAAACAGTTGACCATTGGTAAGTGTTGCATTTTGACAGAGGCTCTCAAATACAGAATCTGATGAGCAGTACTCGAGGGAAGGCTGCTGGAGTGCTCCCACCCCGAGCTAGTTTGTGCTTACTGAAGTGTTGGGGTGTCAGCCAGCAGCAGCCCTGCTGTTTTCTGCTTCTRTGATCTACTGAGAGGGGAAAAGGGTACATGCAAAGGACCAGCAGACAAAGAAAGGTAAAAAAGAAAGCTCCTTTCCTTTTCTTCAACACAGGTAGATGCCAGCAGCTGAGACAAGGTGCACCATCAGGGAATAGCTGTTATCCTTGGCTCACATCAACCTTCCTGCCAGGTGTTTCCCCCACAGAAAGGAGACCGAGTAGAGCCACAGAAAAAGAGAGAAATGGCTAAAAAAGTAAGTCTTGGTTCTGCAGTAGCCTTCATGTCAGTGGGAACAAGGGAATACTTACAGGGAAGAGAAGGCAAGGTTTGTGAGCAAGAGGACAACGCCTGACTGAGTATTTGGCTGCATGACAAAACACGTAAAATTAAACCAGTGGAGATAGGTGACAGGAAAAGGAGAAAAAGAGAATAAAACCACCTAGAAAACAGAAGTACTATTGCTTAGGAGGAAAGAAGAATCTTACTTTCCAAACCAGCGGCAGGGAAGAATCAGAAATAAACSCATAGCCATTGATAGATGTAATTTTTTTTTATTTCCACAGAACTTCAAGGGAACTGGAGGGAAGAAATATATTTTCCTGTTGGTTTTGCCTGTAATTTTCTTTKAAGATATCTGTTGCCATTCTTGTAATTCTGCCAGGTAAGATTCCCAACCAAAGCTATATTGCCTTGAGTACTTTATTGGACCATCACACTTAGGATGGCATAGGCACACCACACAAAGTCTTTTCTGCTCTAAAATCATTACATTTTGGGCCATCTCAGGTATAAACTTCATCAGAAATTTATCCAAAGCAAAGATTTCCATTGATTTGAATGGTGCTCTGGGTCAGATTTTGTGTATATAAACTSAGCTGGAGAAGACAAAGCAATGCCAGAGGTAAGCATGTTCGCAAAAGGAAACTCATTGCAGAAGTGTTGTGAGGAACAAGGCTGAGCAGTGGAATTATTTTGTGACATAACTGAAGAGCCACAAGGAATCAGGAGGTGGGGTGACAGGGAAGGAGATTCAGGTTTTATTTTCCCCTCTCTCAATCTGGTAACATGTTTGAAATCTGAGATTCTGTAGTGCTAACMGATCTGGAGGCATTTCCTATTTGACAGAAACTCTACCTACAACTCAGATATATTTTAGGGCCAGATGTGCTTCATGATTGTGTCATACCCACTGTCATCTTCCTGTGCTGCAGAGMTGCTGGAGTAAGACTCAGTGAAGGCACAGAGAGTGATGGTAGCGTGGGAAAGTCATAATGGTGAGAGAACTTGACAATTGGTCCCTACCAAGGAGGTCACGTGTTTAGTGTTGTGCCATCCCAAAGGGATCTGTTTCTTGCAGGATTCAGATGATGGCAGCCCATTGGCTCCAACCCCTCAGGMACAGATATCTCATCTTTCCTCTAGTGACAGCTGGGGCAAACTCTCTGTAAGAGCAAGATTGCTCTTGTACAATGACAGTGTGAAAAGCAAATCAAGCCCACTATACGGTGTAAAATATTTTTTACACCATAATCCTATATAGATAGGATTATGGTGTAAAAAATATTTTTCCAATGCTTGCAGGTATTTTAAAGATGAAGATCAAATTTTARCTTCATAAATTCTTGAAACAATGGCAGAATTTTAATTTGTCCTAGTCAGCTGAGATTTCCTGGAGAGAACAGGAGGTACGGTTCACAGGTGCCAAAATCCTGTGGGGTTTTCCTCCATCCTTAGTTGGTCTCCAAGGAGTGCATGGGTGTAAAATGGTAACTCCTTGGGCAGAATAGCACTCCAGAACACAAATGATGCCATGCTTGTGTATRTTTGTGCCTGGCAGAGATCTGACAGACCTTAATCATGTGGAGAATGTGGATGCTGTGATTATGATGGCCTTTCTAATTGGCAGTTCCTCTCAGTGTTGAATCGCACACCCCCATCTGGCACMACATAAATTGCCATCATCTGTTTGTCTCTGGGTGAGCGTCCCTTGCCTTTGTGACTGACRGTGCAGAGAAACAACGAAACAAACACCTCAAACAGATTGATCTGWTTTTTGCCTGCAGCAGTTAAAAAAAAACAGCAGAGAGCAGTGAGCTCAGCAGCAGCACAGTGATTCATAGTGAAGCTCCCTGATGCTGAGGAGAGATGAGGTTTTTTTCCTCCTTCGTGCTTGGCTGCTTTTTGCACTGCAGCTTTCACCTGTGTCTGGGTTTTGTCACAGAACTACTAAAAATAAATCCAACCAGCAACCAAMAGAAATCAGCAAACTATACTGGCAATGAGCTAAGGAGGGCAAATGAGCTGATACTGAGGGAAACATGAACAGTGAGGGAGACACCGTACAGATCACCACCACGCATTAGGCTGATGCCATGCTGTTGAGAAAGAGTATGGCAGGGGAAAGCAGATGTCCTCTCCACACAGTACAACTGAGTGTGAGAAGCCCCCAGGTGACCTTTAACAATTCACTGCTTTGCTGTAAAMATTGAAAACACCCTTTGACAAGGTATGAGACTAAACTGGGGCCAGCGGTCACAGCTCCACCCCAGTCTGGGTCAGCCCTGCTAGCCAATGCACATGAGCTGCCATTCATTGCAATCATTCTGGTTTCACTCTGTTTCACTCTCCTTCTTCCCTGGACAAAAAATTGATTAAATATTCCCTCCRCTATGGTTTTTCTTCCTAGCTGTTCCCTTTTCCTTCCTCTGGACCTCACAGTTGGTTCCYCCCAGGATACTCTGTGCTAATTTTCTGTCCCTCTCATGCCTGCAGTTTTGGGCACCACAATATTATAAAGACATTAAGCTATTAGCRAGTATACAAAGGATGGTGAAGGGTTTGCAAGGGAAGCCTTCTGAGGAGTTGTTGAGGTCACTTAATTTGTTCAGCCTGGAGAGAGGAGAGTGAGGAAAGGTCTCATTGCAGTTACAATTTCCTCATCAGGAGAAGAGGAGGGGCAGGCACTGATTTCTTCTCCGTGGTGACCAGCGACAGGAGCAAAAGAAATGCCCTGAAGTTGTGTTGGGGAGGTTTAGGTTGGATATGAGGAAAAGGTTCTTTACCCAGAAAGAGAATGAGCTCTGGAGCAGGGCAGTGGTTACAGCACCAAGCCTGGAAAAGTTGAAGAAGCTTTTGGAAAATATTCTCAGACCCCTGATGTTACTCTGGRGGTTGTCCTGTACAAGGCCAGGAGCTGGATTTGATGATCCCAATGGATGATCCCTTCGAACTCATGATATTTTATGATTCTACGATTCTGTGATTCTGTYCTCTCTTCCCACCTCAATTCCCCTTGCATTGAGATGCTGCTGCTGCCTGCCAAAAATCCTGCTGGTGCTCCCCTAGCTCCTGCCATCACCCCAGGTTCTTCCCTTCTGCTTGCAGGGCAGAGGGACTGGTGCGGGGAATGAAGGAGGTCTCTGTGTGCCAAGGGCTGCAGGGAGGGTGGAAAGGCTGTTACCACCAAAACCACTGAAAATCGCAGTGAAACAAAGCACTTCCAGTGCCATTCTGCTACTAATACTTCAGCAAAGATCCCATCAGGAGGCCTTCACATGGAAAATACATTTTGTGAGTTCCAGCATGGCAGCACCCAAGCCCCAGAATCTTACGCTAATTTTCCTTTTATGGAGTCCACAGCTATGGACTAGTCCCCAGAATAACACTTTCATCTGTCTCTTGGGTGTTTTAATGCCCCAAAATATGCTGTCATGGGACTTCTTTGCTAACACATTAACAAAACACAGAAGACATGAAGGGGGACACGCTTTCTCTGCTGTAGGAGAAGCCSCAAATGGTGCACAGGTCCTTGCCTGGCAGGAACTCTGGTAAGGCAACTGCTTTGCAGCTAATCTACCCAGAAACAGCATTTTATAAAGCAAATGTTGGGTCAGGAGGTGGTTGGAGAGAACAAGGCACAGACCATAGTGGTGCTGTGACAAAGGATTACCTGACCACACAGATCGGCTGGCTAKGGCTCTTCAAGATCATCAATGACATCAGACTACACGGCAAATTSTGTGGATTACAAAGTGGAGATGACTACCACCTTCTAGCCCCAACTAACCAAAGAATTGTTAATTTGAGTGCTAAGATGAAACGTTCTAGTTTAATTCCTAAACTAGAATGTTTCATCTGGAAACCCGCCTGAGAACTTTGTTTGATATAGCAACAGCATTTTTWATCCTGATTTTCAAGGAAGAAGGCATAGAAGCTGTTGTCCAGAGAAGATGTRGATACCCCATCCTTGGAAGTATCCAAGGGTCTTTGAGCAAGCTGTTCCASTGGAAGGTTGCCCATGGCAGGGGGGCTGGAAATGGATGATCTTTTAGGTTCCTTCCAACCCAACCCRTTCTATGGTTCTAGGTTGTTATGATATGCTATTGCAGAGTCTGTGTGGGGCTGTGAATGTCCCCAGGCCTGACTGGTGACACCTGACCCCAATGGCCAACATCAGACCTTGCTCAATAACTCTGATCTCCTCCTCACTACAGCCCTTCCCTGCTCTCCAGGCGTGCAGAATGATCAGCAGGGTTTGATTGGCTTCTTTATCAGAGATGGACAGAGCARGTTTGAAAAGGAGGGGGTCCCTCCTGGAACTTCAGTGAAGGAAGCCTGCTTCTGTGGAGAATCTTCTGTAAATGCAATCTGGCTTGACCTAAATGCACAAACTCTCAACCAAATCTGAAGAGGTTTGCACGCACCTTCATTCTGAAAACATAATGGGAATATCATAAAAAGTTGTCCTCCTCAAGCTGCTGCTTTTCCTCTCGAAAGGCAAAGTGTTTGTTCACACTTTGAATGTATAAAAGTACCAGAAAATAGAATACATWGACCATTTTCAAATTTATCTCCAAACTCCAGTTAGCCTTTAACTTCCATTCAAATAATTGATCAATCCTATCCAACTTCACAGTTTAAAAAAGTCCTCATCCCTAATTCATGTCATTGCAACATTTAAATGCATGATGGTGTTCTCCATAAGCAATTGAAAACATCTAAGTATGAATAGGAAAATGGCCTTTTGAGGAGAATGCAAGTGCATTTGTTAAGAATCATTCAGTCCATTCTTAAAAATGCCTCCCCTCAAAATGAATTCTATCCTCTTCAGTGAATCAAATATTTCTACACTAATAAAAACSAACATAACAAGAATGATGGAGACTGTTGGAAAGGAATGCATGAAGTATACTGGGCTCTCTTCTCAGCTCTGCTGAAGCAAAGCAACCTTGGCACACCCCTGTTGGAACCAGTGGGGCCATGCTTGGGCTGTGTCTGCAGTTGTCAGGCTTCACCTGTCTGTGGCTGTGCACATTTTGCAAGCAGGGGACAGTGAGCAGTCTCACATCTTGCTCTGCCAGCCTCATGCTCTGTTGTTCATTTCCTGCGGCCAAGAGCAACACAGAAGAATCTCTCAGGAGACACATTGCTCACAGTCAGTGGGTGAAGGGCTGTGAGCCAAGCCAGCATCCTTAAAGAACTACAGGATTCAATATCTAGAGCAGGCTTTGGGTTTGCAGCCAGTAATTCACCTGTCTGCTCTTGGCACAGGACTCAGTGGAATTCCTGCAAACTGAAGRGTAGGCAGCCATGTATGACTTGATCAAGGTTCTTCTCAAGTCAGTTGATGCTGAATTTCTCACAGATACAAGGTGAAATTCATGCTGCAGTGGCTGCAGTTAAGCGGTTGCATAAATTGTGACTATTTTCAGAACCCCATTCAATATTTTTACAACTCTTCACACTTTTACACACGTACAGACATACATATGCAGCCACTATCAGCTTCAGAGGGTTTAATAGTGGCTTTTTGTCTTGGGTACTGGCAAGATAATAACTATAATAATATAGAAATACCAATATAATTAGAGAACAAAACGTACAGATCTCTGTAGGCCTATTTTTTTGTCAAACTTTCTTACTACCTGCATGCTTTATTTGTGTTAAATGTGAACCTAATTAGTAATCAGAATGCTAGGTCACTCTTTTCAGTTCTAAACCTCTGATACAAAATATTTTAATATTCTTCTTTTCCTTCTTTGCAGCATGCTAAATGAGGCATTGAAAATTTGACTTCATACTAGACAGTTCTTTCTTTAAAATATCCTGAGAAGGCTGTAATTATTTAAATTTTAGTTTGTAAGTATTTAAACCATTCAGAAATAAAAGAACTCAAACCTAATTAATCATATTTTGACTATGTTGTGAGTTAAGGTTTCTCCTTTTGTTTCCTTTCTTGGGGAATTTTTCTTTCCCATTTTGTTGCTGGGATACACCGATTGCCAGGTCATCCTTTTGATGGCTGGGCAATTGGGGAAGACAACAGAACCTAGCCCCACCTGAGGAATCTCCCTGGACATTTCTCCTGCCTGGCAGGTTTGGTTTTTTTTGTTTGTTTTTTTTTCTCCTCTCTTTGGAGAGAGGGAAGTTCTTGAGGGAGTTTTGGGCTCAGGGAGGGTGTGTGTGTGTGTGGGGTGGGGGGGTAGCTTCACTTCCTGCCCTGCTTGGCTCGGGGGAGGATGGTGGACCTGCTGCCTGTGGAGGAGAGTGACTGCTGCTTTCTGCAGAGCCCAACATCTCTGCTCATTGGTTCCTGTTTGCTGCACTGGGATCTTCTGCCCCTGTGCCTTGCTTGGGACCCCTGATATTCCAGCTGCAGTGGTTGCGTTCTGCTCCATCCCATCTGCAGCCACGGGATTCTGCTCATCTCTTTGCTCATCCAGCCATTCTGGGGTTTCTTGCTGTCCAGAGGAGCACTGAGATCGGTGTTTCCACTGTGAGTTTGCAGAGGAACTTTTTCTCCATCCACCTCTGCCGGTTTGTGTCCRCCATTGGCCACTGGGAGATCTGAACCAGCCGGGACCCGCGCCACAGCGCCCCCTGCAGCCACCGGGGAATCATCGCACCCGCCCTGCCCGGCCGGGAGCCAACAGCGCCCCTGCCGACTGGGACTGGAACTGCACCAAAGGGGAGGGTGTGTCTGTGTGAGGCTGTCACTGGGTTTGGGACTGGGTTGGTTGTTGCTATTGTTATTGTTACTTGTTTCACCTTGTTATACATATTAGTAAAAACTGTTATTCCCTTTTACCCATATTCTTGCCTGAAAGCCTGTGATTTTCAAAGCTGTAATAATTTGGAGGGAAGGGGGGGGTCATATCCACCACTCCAAGGGGGGTCCCTGCCTTCATTGGCAAACACCTGTCTTTCAAACCAAGACAGACTAATAGAGAACTTCAAAGGGTGATTTTTCTTGCCTGGGTTTAAACAGATTTAGCCGTAATTTGGGATGAGGGAATGGTTTGCTGTAAAGATCAAGTTTAAGGAGAACAAGCAGCTGAGAAAAGGGAAAAGGTGATGCCCTGACTTACCAGTAAACCTTGTGTAAGCCTAGTGCATGACAAGGGAGGCTCAGCCCACGAAAGGCAGGGTGTCTGCCACACCTGCAGGTCATTGCCATGCACATTCAGCAATGACAGGACCACAATAAACCACAGTGCCGGGGTGCCTTGACCCAGTGTGAGCAGCTGCTCACAGCCTGGAAACCACGGTGTGCTCATGTCTAAATTAGGGTTACGAGTACGTTCTAATATTTGAAACTTTTGCCTTGCTCCTTCCTTAGTCACCCACRCTAGAATGAGGTGACAGAGCTGACAGCAGCTGAGCAACTCACTTGGGCTGCTCATTTGCTCACAGAGGAAGATAAGGTGTAATTTTAAACAATTTGCTGCTGTCAGCAACACAAACGCTAGACAGGGGGCTGTGACTGCAGGGCTGGGGCTGACTGTTCCAGCCATGGGCTGTTCCACCACACCTGGAAGACTGGGACGACCCCATCGTTGCAGCAAGGCAAGAAATGTCCAGCTCTAGTTAACCACTGGAATAGGCTGTCTAGGGAGACACCAGGGAAAATTTTTAAGAGTAGGCTGAAATTCCAGAGGCCAGGCAAGGTTTTAGGCACGACAAGACATACRCTGGGACAGAAGGCTGAAGAAGATACCCTCTTAGCTTTCCTTTGAGCAGTATTTTTTTCTGAATGTGTCACGGTGCTCCTGCTGCTCAGGAAACCTGAGTGGTATTGCACTGGGTCCTGCACTTGGGCCATAACAATCCCCTGCAGCTACAGCCTGGGGACAGAGTGACTGGACAAGGGCCAGGCAGAAAGGGACCTGGGGGTGCTGGTCAACAGCTGACTGAACATGAGCCAGTGGGGCCAAAAATGCTGATGGCATCCTGGTCTGGATTAGCAATGGTGTGGCCAGCAGGACCAGGGAAGTCATTCTTCTCCTGTACTTGGCACTGACAAGGTTGCACTTTGAGTTCTGTGTCCACTTTTGGGCCCYCCAGTTTTGGAAGGATGTTGAGAGGCTTGAATGCATCCAGAAAAGGACAGAAGGCTGGTGAAGGGCCTGCAACACAAGCCCTGTGAAGAACAGTTGAGGGAGCTCGGGGTGTTTGGCGTGGAGGAAAGGAGGCTCAGGGGGAACCTTGTCACTCTCTACACCCCCTGAAAGGACACTGTAGCCAGATGAGGGTTGATATCTTCTCCCAGGTAAAAAGTGACAGGATGAGAGGACTCAGTCTTAAGCCGATCAAAGGGAAGTTTAGGCTGGACATTAGGAAAAATTTTTTCACTGAAAGAGTAACTGAGCATTGGAATGGGCTGCCCAGGGAAGTGGTGGAGTCACCATCCTTGGAGGTGTTTGAAAAAATGCTGGATGTGGCAMTCAGTGCCATGGTTTTGTTGACATGGTGGCATTAGGTCATAGGTTGGACTTGATGATCTCAAAGGTTTTTTTCAGCCTAATTAAGTCTGTGGTTCTACAATTCTACATCCCACTCAGAAATATCCCACACAGATGCTTAAAGCTCTTCAGGCCCTCAAGGGAACATGAACAGAAGACCATCCCTGTGAAATAACAGTAAGGGCTGCTACTAAAAAGAACTGCTGTATCAAAAAATTACTTCTGTACAAAAAATGTTTCAGTGTGATGCTCCAGGAGGCAAAAAAATACTTTAGGAAAAGGGTTTGAGCATACTACCCTCTCCTCAGGAACCCAGTGAACTAGTGCTGTAGAAATCCCTGCTCCTACCAATTATGTAGGCTGGATAGAGCCTCTGATTATACTCAGAACACCTCTAACTCAAACTTCTCCATGAAGGTTTGACCAAAGCTTGATGAAAATCACATCACACAAGAAACTTGTTGTTTAGGAACGTTTCTGGTGGTTCCATGGTGAAAATTACCCCAAAAATATCAACAGCTCAGAGGTACTTGCAGGTGTCCTAAGTTTGGGTAGACCTTGGTTATTCTCCTGAAAAAGGAAGAAGACTGAATGACATTGAATGAATGTCATTCAGTGTGTGTGGCAAGAGGAGTTCAGTCAGGGACTTGGGGGAAGCTGTAGGGGTGTCAGCCCTCTAAACTGCAAGTCATGGAGGTACCTGTTAGAGGATACAATTGGTCATTTCTCTCAGATCYTTGATCTTTGCTTCCCACCTGACACCCTCCTTCCATTACACGTTAAACATTAACATCAGTCTTCATCACTYGACTCTTCTGATATCCAAATTGCCTTTTTTGTTGTTCTTTTCTTTGGAATATGTTCAGTCCTTTCCTTAGGCCAATTGTTTTCCAAACRATTGATCCCTACTGACCTGCTGCCTTCCCTCGGAGAGAAGAGGCATTTCCACCATCCTGTCTGTAAGATTCACACTCCCCAGGCACTGTCCTCACTGCAGCACTGACACTGCTCACTGATAACCCACTCAGGCACAGCCATCACCAGTGATTCCCCAAGGGAAAACCCCCTCCGTCAGAGCAGTGAAAGCCCAAGACTTGGTGTGAGAAACAGACTGAAATTTGTCCTTTTGCTGTTCTTCTCCTCATATGGTTAAATGCCTGATAAAAATAAATTATATTGCTGCTGCATTTGACAAATGATTAATAGTTATTTCCCCAGTGTTCATCACCATGGTATTTTGAGAGAGATAATGAAAATTAGCTCAAGTGCTGGCATTTCTCTTATGGGATCTCAAGAGCCATTGGTCAACTCGGTTTTGGCAAAGGAAAGTTCTTTTTAGACAAACTCACAAAAGAAAACTGAAGGCAAATAAAAGGAGCTMATTAATCACTAATTCCAAGTCATGTCATTATTTTTATGTCTAGTTTGGCATTCCTGATTATAATCTTCTGACATTATGAGTTTGTGCAATTCTTTAACTTTGAGGAAAGGGAGGAAAGGAGGAAGCTATCAGTAAGTTACTTACCAAAATTGTGCTTTTTTGGTTTTACCAACATGCATTTTTTTTTTTAGGAAAAAAACCTTTGCTGTAAAGGTGGTGAGGCACTGGAACAGGTTGACAAAAAAAATTTTGAATGCCCTATCCCTGGGAATGCTCAAGGCCAGGTTGGATGGGGCTCTGAGAAAGCTGGTCTAGTGTCCCTGCCCATGACAGAGGAGTTGGAACTGGATGATCTTTAAGGTCCCTTCCAACCCAAATCATTCTATGATTCTATGAATTATATGCAAATTGATGTGTGATGTGGGTGTGGTGGAATTTCTTCACATTTTCCTCACTCTGCATGTCCTCTTTTCTTCCAGAAGGAAAATGTTTTCGAAATATCCATGTTTGGTAGATGGCATTTTAAAATGAAACATTTCATGTTTCCAGGAGTATGGAAGTAACAGAGTTAGCTAGTTGAGATTCAATGCTAAGGAATAAAAAAATACCACTTRAATGTTCTATAATCCCTTTTCTTTCCCAAACACCCTCACAATTCAGGGCCTTTGGTATCTAAAATATACAGAAAGTTTGGGATACAATCATCTGAATACCACATAACCGATCTCTTTTTTATTGTCTGAGATTAGCACCAGACTTCTTCCTTCATGAATTGTGAGAAACAGCTGCRCTGAGAATCAGCTTTCTGACATTATGGAATGTTCAACCACAGATGTTATGGSATGATTTGTCTGGTATATAGGCTTATATCTTGCAAACAGGGTGAATACAAGTTGTCATTCCCTTTCCCTCATCTGAGAGCCCTACGCAGAAAGTTTAATGAGTTGTATATTCTCATTTGTTCTCTGCCCCCAAAGTATTTAAGTTTTGACATAAATCAGAACCGTTTCAACAAGACAGAAGAGAAAAATCCACCCCCAGTACTGACATGTCTTAAAGATGTGGCTGATCTTCACTGCAATTGTG
>NW_026623404.1:991622-1029736 GCF_030028575.1 Malurus melanocephalus
TCTGGCTCAAAGAGAAAGGACGCTTGATACCAGACTTTCTCACTCAAAGCCATGGCTATCCTTCCCATGTCAGGGCACTTAGTTTTTAAAAGATATGTGATTGAATTGAATTTCTAAATTTTATTTCCAYGACTCCAAAGCATCGTGGGACTTCACCTAGGACTATAAGAATGTGAGTCCTGATATTTACATCATGGAGCTCTCCACTGATATTGCATTATCACACATTTACCCAGCCACTGGGTAAATAATAAGTACCCAATTACTGGGTAAATTGTACAAACACAACTCAGTTCAAARAAAGTATAGTTCATGACTCCTCTCTGTGTTAATGATCTGACTATTTAGCAACAAAGCCATCCTTACTTTCATGCCTCAAGGTTTTGTTCCCATTAAGCTGCAGTWCTTTCTTACAGAGAGGTTCAAACCTGCAGGGGAGCAATGAAAAGTAATTTCTACAACTGAGCTTGTAGYTTGCCAGTTAGAGCACGTATCTCAYGGTAAGATAGTATCTCTGAAAGAGGCATGAAAAAACTAAGGTGTTGGGCTAGAAGAAGCATCAGAAAGTACATTTAAACCCTGAATCTCTTCCAGTGACTGATGGCTGCTCGTATCATGCAGGCTGGCAAGCAGCATTTCCATTTTCCAGTATCTATATCCCATTTATCATTTTCACTCAGCACTTCACCATAAATCTAAAGAGCATTGAAAGCTAAAGGGCAAACATGAGAAAAGATATACAACTCCAGTCTGCTTTATAGCAATAAAAGRGTATTTTAAATTCWGTTTTTCCTTCTGTATTTTGATTTTACACCTTGTCATACATTAAGTCAAGTAGCTCAACAGCAAGGAACTGATCTTGGCCTTTATTATTACAAAGATCATGCATAAAAGGTGCAWGAATTGACAACCATAGAAATGCAGTTTGTAGCTACTCAAAGAGGGGCTGAGAAAATTCTCAGTTATTTGTTTTTTCTTTCCTATTTCATATATTTTCAGACCAGTTTACACCAATATGTACTTCAGAAAGTGGGATGCTAATTAAGGGAGCTCTTCCTTCTCTCTGCTACCTATTTAATGCAACACATGTTCCCAGTAATTTGAACATATCATCCCTTACCAGCACAGCATGAGTCAAGGAATGTGATTTCTCTTTCCTTAGGGACCAGTAAGATTCCCCAAACTGAAGAGAATGACAGTCAGACTGATAACACCCACTCTATTCTGCCTGGTTTAAATAATTTCCCACTCAAGTACTACTCTCAGTGGAGATAGGTATTRTACACTGATTAATCCACTGCTAGAGCTTCCACAATCACTTTTAAAATTTCACCCAACCCTAACACTTGCTCTAGCAGAGACACTCAAACTCCTGTATGCTATGACTTCACATGATTTTGTTTTCAATTAATCCTCTTTAGAGGCAGTCACTTGGTTTTCCCAGGGCTTTGTCATCGTTGACACCAGAAACAGGCAAATGTCCTTGGGACAGGTACCCAGGACTCCAGCACATGCTAACGCCAGGATGTGGTAAAGCACTAAAGACAAACCAGAGTGTCCCTCCTTTCCAGCACCTGGCCTGACCTGGAACAAGAAGAAATTTGTGTTGCCTCGCTGTACAGTGTGCTTGATGCTGCACAATTACCTGTAAGTTTTCACTGAAAACAGTCATTGTGAGAACATTCCTGAAACTGAAATCATTTTCTAACATGGATCACCCTATCTTGGTAAAAAGGCACATCTCTTTCCCACTTGGCACAAAAACAACTGCTCACATGAGGGATAAATATGAATGTCGTGGTGGTGATGTCAGTGGGTTTCTCAGACTTTGTTTTTGGATCTTTATATTTCTAGCAGTGACCTGCAGAGTCTTCAATTTCACAAGCATAAATTAACACAAGAGAAATGTCTGGAGTCCAAATTTTCCTTTATTGTCCAGTTTCCTTGTCTTAATTTATACAGATGTGTATATATTAGCCTCAAAGAAAGTAAGCYACTCCAGAGGGCATCTTCATACTAATATATTATTTGGGTAACTCGCTTTATAACAGCTTTCATTGTCATGTGTGCCAGTGACAGGTGGCACTCCTTCAAGGTCTAACCTGGTGCATGAAGCTTTTGTCATGAATATCCTTTAGATTGTAGCCCTAGAATGCAGCTCTCCAAGTGCCAAATCATCTCGCTACACGTATTGCTACAGCAACTGGTACACGTAGGATTCCACTCATATGAGGTGCATTTTCATTTTTGAAAACAAATATATTAATCAAATTCCTATTTTTAAAAATTAAAAACCCCTTCAATATGAAAACTAGATTCCATATTTTTAGGCCTAACAAATTACATGTTTTCCTATGTCATTCAATGTCCACACAACTCTCGTAAGGATTATCTTTTCCTTAATGTTCCAGATCTTCCTTCCACTTCAAACTGAGTTCAGTTTTATTCTGCTTTCCAGGGTGGGAATATCCTCATCACAGAGTAGATTCAAGGAAGATGTTTTAAAACACCCAACTGCACTGTATAATTGCTCATTTGAAAATCTTCGGTAATTTAACGCTTAAAGTTTGATGCTTCCACTTCACAATTTCTCCATAATGTCAAATGAAGTTACAAATGAAGTCTTAACAGAGAAAGGAGAGAGAGGCAATCCAATTMATTATCAAGTGGAAATGTTGATTCTGTAGGTGGCACTATGAACCAATGCTTCCACACAGCCCTGGTTACAGTGCCACACAAGGAACCACCTTCAGAAGAGCTGCAGAGCTGAGGACCTGACAACTTCGTGGGTATCAACAGCCTCAAAGCACTTGCTGCAAGAAGAAAGGTGTTTGCACAAGTAAGTTGTCCAAAAAGGAAAGCTGGCATCCACTGCCAGGCATCCAAGGGAATCCAAGCTTCTTTTTCATCATCTGTTGGGTGACCATGCCCTCTCTCACATTTTTCTCAGAGGTACAACTGACAAGAACAAAACACAGCTCATACCACTTCCATTCACTTRTTACATTGTGCAGATGCGAACAAAGGAGGATTTATAAATATACATATATAGAAATAACATTAGGTCATACAGAAAATGAATTTATCAGGCACCTTCCATTCTTTTTACTACATCTGGAGTAGAGACTTAGAGCATATTCTATTTCCTTGGAGAAGATCAAGAACAGAGCTTTTGCAGAAAACAAGGTTTCATATGTCTTTGAGAGTACTGCTTTTATAATCTCTATGTCAAAGAGAGATCTGTAGTGAACACCAAAGGTTACTGGGGCAGCTGTCTGAAACAGCTCTGGCAGTTGACTTGGGAGAAAAAGACAAGAAAACCTGTGTGGTATGAAAAAGCTGAGATTGTTGGGGAACATCACCCAGCCTTCCACTGTTTATTTTTCTGAATTGATAATTTATTTATTTATTTAGCAGCTTGGTAAAAGATGAGGCTGAAGCACAAGAGAATTATGCCTGTGTAGTAAAAGGTACTTACGTTTTGTTGGGATTTTGAAGCAAAGTCATACTTGTATTGCAAATTAACCTGGCATATACAAAGCAAGCAGGTATTTGGGGACCAAGTTTGCCAATGGGAAGGTACAAGGGTGTCATTTGGCCAGATCTTGCTGTTTGCAGAATGAAAGTCAGCAGTCATGTGGAAATCAAGGATGTTAGAGCAATCAGCAATTTACATCTCATAGGTAATTGAATAAAAACAAATATTGTAACAAACAGCCTCAGCTGCTTTTGACATGTGTTTACTAAAGGAGGAGTGAAGGCAGATTTAGGAAAAGTCAGAAATACAGCCACACTTATTTCACTTGAAAGTGTCACAAAGATTAAAAATTGGAAACTGCTGTCATTCTCCTCAGAAAGACAAAGCTTTAAAGAAAGAGGCACTTCAACCAGTCTCAAAGGACTGGTTTGCTTAAAACACACTGAGCTTTATACACAGAGCACTAAAGTTACCAAAACTGAAGAATTTTCTGAATTCTTGGTATTTTACACAGTCATATTTTCAGGGGATGCTGTGTGCTCTCAATGGGGTGCCTCTCACAGAGGAAAATCCCCGGAAAGTGTCAGGAGAAGTTCTTGCACCTGGCTAAGACCAGAAGAAGAAAGCGAATGAATTTTGGAGACCGGCCATTTGAGAGACCCTACATTATGGGGAAGGGAAAAGAAAAAAAAAAAAAAAGTTTAGGTACAGCATATAATTTGCTAAAAGTTGGATTTTCATTAGTCACTAACTGACTGTTCTGGAAGGGAACGTATCACTTGATGAGAGATATCCAACAAATGGTAACTGAGCAGGAGAGAAAAGCTGAGAGACCCAATTTTGCAGAAATTTGGTTATTTTTTGTTGTGGAAACTGCAAAGGAGGGAGGAGATGAGCTGCAGGGGACACACTGAGGAAGAAGCCATCTGCAGAAATGAACTGTACTCCCCAGAGGACTCGGGAAGGAGGAGGGAAATGAGGCATTGAATTGCGTACAGATGTTCCAGAGCTGACTCGCAATCTGCACAGCTCCGAGTTAAAAGCAAGACCAGTTTTTTGAAAGAATCTACAAAGCTTGGGCACAGTTTGCTCTTATGCATCTATCCCTGTAGACAAAATTGTAAATTCAGGCTGCTTGGAATTTCTTGGRAAAAAAATTATTTTAACTTCAGGCAATCAGAAGACACAGCTTCAGGTGTCTGCAGGTGGTCTGGGGCTGCTGGGCTGAAAACCTTCATCTCCTGAGAAGGAGAGAGGCAAAGACCAAGGGGAGCAACCAAACCACAGCCCAGTCAAATGAGGAAAAACTAAGGGGAATATGGATCCAGTCTGCTGTAACCCAAATGCAGCAGCTGAGGGAGATTTCCCCAGGAGCAATGATTTTTCATCACCAAAAATTAAATGTTCCTAATCAATCTGGGCCTTATCTGAAGAAGTTTTGTGACACSATCCATAGAATCCACTACTTCTGGGTCACTTTTAGCCAGCTGATCATCTGTGATGTGTGCTGATGGATTTTTGGACAGTGGGATAGATTTGTGTAGGTCATGTGAAGCCAGATGTGCTCTCTGCATGATGCAAGGGGAAGGAGAAGAGTGAATAGTGACTGATGCATGCTAAAAAGCAAATATTCTTCAATAATAGATTTTCCTATTTCCATAAAACATACAAAGGACATATGCAGATCCATTCTTTTAAAGAATGCTACAGAATTTTCTTGTATTTCATGTGAGATTGTAAAGACCTAATAGCTGGGATAGACATTTCTTAGTCTGCAGAAATACAATAAAATCCCCCACAATTCTTGATCTGTTCAATGCAACTTTAGATTAAATAAAAATACGAGAACTTCCACACTAGGCCAGATCAAAGGTCCTTCTGATCCMACTTACTTGACAGAAATAGCAATATGCATTCAATAACCTTTATATACTCTTCTGACTTTAAGTGGGAGCTGAAGAATTTCTCTTCTGGATGACAAAGATAACAGAAGTACTGTCTTTGGTTTTAATGGGGATTTTTCACTAAATGCTTTCATTTCGGAGAAAGAAAAGCAATGTTGAAGGCAAGTATTTCTTTGTTTGGAATTATTTTTACTTTTATTTAGCTCTGCCCCTGGGTGCACTTAGGAAGTTATTAGAAGTGAAGAGCCAGACAGACTATAATGGTGAGATGGGTGTTCCAGAATTACAAGACATGTGAACTAAAACATGAAACTTTCTGTTCTGTTTTTGTGTTAGAAGAGTTCTTATAAATGTTATGTGTCAGTGACTGCTTTCATGTGTCATATTCTGCAGGTCATTAAATGTCCAGTTGCAGTGCTTGGAAAGTAAATGCACTGCTCAAAAAAAAAAAAAAATCTAAATTTTCCCTTCCATAGAGGAAAATAACACAAAACTTGCAGARATTAAACAGATTTTACTTCAAGTCAGTGAAATCCTCATAAGCAATCCCATTTACAAGAGACACGTTTTCAGCCAGGTTTGGTAACCAGTCCCTGTGCCCATTCACAGGTGTAGCAAACATTACAGACTGCTTGGACCAATTAATTCAATGCAGACTCATTTCAGCTTTTCATTGAATAGACTTTGGCTGAGTCAGAAATGTGAACACCAGAAAATGCTTTTAAAAGAGAGACAGGGAACCCGTGCTTTGTGTCTTTATATTAACCGCCTAGATTTTATTTTAAAAAAAAAAAACAACATAGAATTATAAGGGGACAGCGATCAAATGTTGCACAGCACTCAAAGGAGAGACCTTCCTGTTGAACTTCTCTTAATACAAAAAATTTGCATCCACAGCTGAAACCTGCTGTATTTCCRTTCTGTGAACTAAGAATATGATCTGCATTCTGTCTGTTTCTTTTTCCTAAAATATAGTTCAGCCTCCTAGACTTCAGAGCTCTGTTCCATTACACAATCAAATTATAAAATTCCAGCTTYTTCAACAAAAGGCACACAACATAAATGAACATCTGTCAGGGTTTGCTGTGATCTGACTTAGTATTCTATCCAAAGGTGTTTATGAGACATGCCAGAGTGCACATATTATACTTCAATGCATGAATGCTTGACTTCTGTGTGCTTTTGGCCATTATTTTTTCACTCCATTTTCCATTTTCCTTCCATTTTCCCCTTTGGAGCAGTTGCCTGTCTCTCAACAAAAAAAATCAAAGAAGACATTTCAAACCCAAGATCAAATAACTATGGCCCAMATTTTGTTCATTCACAGCATTAAACTACCTTCTCCCCAGAGTGATGCTGATGCCTGCAAGAGGAGAATTTAGTGTTGGGTTGGCAATTATATTTACAATTAAGGATTTATTATCAATAATAATTGTATTAAGTGAGAAAATGCTTACTATTTGGGGGAATTTAATATTGTGGGTGAAAGGCTCTCAATTTACAAAGAAAATGTTGTTTACGAAAGCATAACTGTCTGCACTCACTGTCTGCAGATCTCAGGTTCTTCAATATGACATTCTTTGGGGTGTGATAAACTGGTGATCCTGATTTCAGCTGAATGCTTAAATAGCACCTCTGGCCACCCAGCGAAGGATTTCAAACCTGGACTGGCCTCCTGACATTCAGATGTCAAGGTCTGATGTGAAACAAATTTAAGTTTATTGCCTTTCCGCCATGGTACTAAAGGAGCCCRAGGTGCACCCTCTGAAGCAGACTTCTGCTCACAAGTTGTTGCCTTTCTTCTGGGTACTCAACACTGCCTCACTGCTTGTTTTTGTGCTGAAGGTGGTACAGAAGGCTGGTGATCAGAGCAATCACCCAGGGAGGGKAAGACACAAATTCCAGTCCTCCTCAGGCTGGGTGAATTGGGACTGACCGCCCTCTTGTCAGGGGAATGCTCAAACTCCTGGGATGGCACCAGGGCTGCCATAAAATCACTTTTCACTCCTCTTGATTGCTCTGTCCTCCCAGTTGTGAGGGTCCACAGAAGAATCAGAAAGCAAATAAACAAAGAGGAGCCTTTGTATCCCACTAATGTGGATAGAAAACAGAGGAACCTGGATTTGAGATCTGATCTGATCTGATTCTTGAGATGTTTGGCTGGCTATACCTTAGACTACAGCAAGTAAAATACAAAACGAAGTGTTGGAACAGTCAAACATCAAGCTTTGTATCCAGAGCAAGAGATGCAGCCTGCATGGTTTCTGAAACACCAGGGACAGGGGGTCACAGTGGACAAGCTTGAGATCTGTGAGGTCTCACTGGGGATGGCAGGAGCAGCCCAAAGAAGCAGGCAACAGCTCAGATCATTCCTGTTTATAGAAACTGGAATAATTTTCTCAACTCAAGGATCTGACAAAAGAATGGACWTTTTTTWAAAAAAAAAATTACATTAAARTTATTTGAGGACTGTGGAAAATACAAGGCTTAAAGCACTCACAGTGGTTCCTGTATCAAAGAGGAGACTGGAGGGTGACTTAACTGCAGACATATATAGTACTACCTTCCTTCTTTATCTTGAAGAGAAAAAAATTAGTTGCATTAGCTAAAAACTCAAGTCAGGTGTATTTAAATTAGAAATAAGTCATACAACTGTAAGAACAAAGATGGTTAACAAACAGAACACATGACCAAAGAAAACGGTATCTTCTCTCCCACTTTGTAGTGTCACATGAAAGCTGGATGGCTTTCTTGAGCAGTGTGTATGGCAACATACAAGTCCTGCTGTGGTCAAGCACAAACTGCTGGGTGCAAAGCAGAGTGAGGAGTCCTKTGCTTTGCAGAAAGTCAGATGATGTATCGGTGGCTCTTGTTGAGCAGCAGCTCTTGACAAACATGTATGTTGTTAAATGTTTGTAAGGAGATTATTCCCGGTTTCCTCCTGATCTAAGAGCACACAGCACTTTCCCTGCTGCTGGGATCAGGCTTTCTCCACAGGAAAATCTGAGTCCAGTCGTGCTCACCCGTCCCTTCTCCTGACAAGGACCTGGGGTGCAGCCCGGGTGGATGCCAGCACCCAGCAGGGTGTGAGTTTAAACTACAAATATCCATGACACAGTGAATTTGCATGAGGAGATCTCAGGAGCTCCAAGCTCGTCTTTTTTTGTATTTAATTACAGCTCTTTCAAAAAAGAAGAGGGGAAACCAAGCAGGTATCTACACAGGGAATGAGGGGTCCTGTGRAATATTAATTTCTACATTTTCTTGGTAAGCTTTCATGTGGAAATGTCCTTTCTGTGGGATGTGTCACAGTAAGTCTGTCAGGATACCTGTTGGCTGGTCAGAGCAGAGGGGCTGACAACAGGTGCTAGCAGGGAGAAGTGGTGCCCAAAACAGGTAACATGGCATGGTGGCTGCAGGCCTCCCCAGTCCCAGTCCTCTTTCTTGATAAAKGCTGTGCTGTCACAGAAAAAATTATGCCCAAAACTCTTGGGGTTGAGGAGCAGAAAGGGCTCTGCCGGCCCCAGGTTGTACCACAGCGACTCTGCCCTGCAATCCAGAAGGATGGGGACAATCCATTGTAGAACAGGTTGTCATGCAGCTGGACACTGGAACAAGTGCTCCAAGATTACTGCACATGTTCACAGTGACATCAAAACTGGTGACAGAAAAAAAAAATAGAAAAGGAAGATCCCACATGGGCGTCTTCACAGCAASAGCAGGGCAGAGAAGCTGAAGAGAYGGTGAGCCATGGCTGTCATGTACAAAATGTGAGTTCTCMTTTGAGCATTCATAAAGTTATATTTGGTCCCTATGAACTAAAAGCAATTAGTACATGCAGCAGTTGTTAAAGTATAWTACAAGTAATCCATATGGGATATGCTGGCTTCTACCAGTGGTTCTGCCTCTTCTTAGCAAGCAGGAAGAAATAACTCATCATTATAATATTTACACACCATYTCACAGTCTATCTTAATACAGGCTCCCAGAACCATAAAAAATACTCAGGCTTTCAAGACAAAACTTCATATCATTGCTCTAATTTGCCTTGTTGAGAAATATAATGATGTGTCAACACACTAAAAAAACATAATGCCTGCATTGCATAAAAGAAAGCTACTTAGTGTCACTATCCACAGGGTTTTATGCGCAGTTTGAGGAGACAACTTTGCCTCTATGTTGGCAGCTGGTAGTTAAAGTTACGCACATGCTTAGTCTCAGGGGCACATTTACATCCCACGCTGTACCAGATTAATGCAGGTAATACAGACAAAGAGCATGATGGAAATCATCTACAGCACATACTGTAAGTTTGCAAAGAAAGGAGGGGATTTTTTTCTCCGTGCTCAGGAAAGAAACCGACACAARCAGCTGATATTAGTCTCATCCTGTGCAGGCTGTGCCTTGTCAGGGGACTGTCCCGTGGTGGCTGCAGTGTCACCTCCTGCCAGGAGCACGCAGGGAGGATGGGAAGCTGTCAGTCTGGGGGGAATCTTTCAGGGAGCACAGCCCACCACCCTTCAGCGCACATGCAGGGCTTTGTCTCAGGCAGGGACAGGTTACGGGCCACTTCTACTTTTCTTCAGGTGAAAAGAGCTGAAAGTGTCACCAAGTGAATGAGACCCACCTATGGGAAGGCTCAAGGGACAGCTACTGCACAGGCTGCCCACAGCCTCAGCTGGGTCGGGCTCAAAGCACTGTGGAATCAAAAKCAGCTTCTCAGGGGGCAAAGAGGAATTGCAGTCGCTATGTCCAAATCTTCACAGATTCTGGAAGCTTCATGTTATGCTATTCTCTCAAGCAGAGCATGCAAAGAGAGTTTGATACGTTTATACCCATCTAATTGTAGTGAAACCAAGTGACCCCATGTGTAGAAATCTCTTRCTGGATCTGAAACTACCAGCTTCAATCTCCACAGAAGGAAACAACTCCAGTGAAGTCCTATACAATCTCACAGGCTTCTGTGCTCTGCATTACATGTGCCTCATAACAAACAAAAACRCAGTCACTGACATCAAGGTGAGACCTCCCACACTCCCTGTGAGCGCAKCCATAACTGGCATGGACATCTCACTGGAACTGGGCAGCCAGGAGGGCCAAGCGTGTCCTGGGGGGCATCAGGCACAGAATGCACCAACCAAGCAAGGGAGGGGATTGTCCCGCTCTGCTCTGACCTGGAGCAGCCTCACCTCGAGTGCTGGGGACAGTTTTGGGTGCCACAATATAAGAAAGATATAAAGCAATTAGAGAGTGTCCAAAGGAGGACAACAAAGATGGTGAAGGGCCTTGAGGGGAAGCTGAATGAGGAATGGCTGAGGTCACTTGGAGTGTTCAGCCTGGAGGAGACTGAAGGGAGATCTCTTTGCAGTCCACAGCTTCCTTGTGAGGGGAAGAAGAGGGGCAGGCACTGATCTCTTCTCTGTGGTGAGCAGTGACAGGACCCGAGGGAAGGGTCTGAAGCTGAGTCACAGTTAGTTTAGTTTGGATATTAGAAAAAGGTTCTTCACCCAGACGGTGGCTGGGCACTGGGACAGGCTCCTCAGGGAAGTGGTCACAGCACCAAGCCTGACAGAGTTAAAGGAGTTTTTGGACAATGCACTTGGGCACATCAAGTGACTCTTGGGGTGTCCTGTGCAGGGCCAGGAGCTGGACTTAATGATCCTGATGGGTCCCTTCAAACTCAGCATATTCTATAATTCCATTATTCATGAACTCATAGAGGGATGTTCCACATGTCCCGCTCCAGTGGTCCTGCAGGCCATGGGGACTGACAGCCACCAAGYCCTCTCACAAAGGGCTTTCTTCCASAGTATCACCAGATGAGTTACAGCTGTCATTCTGCCTCTTCTGACACTTTTGACCTGCACAGGTGATAGCACAGCTGACCTGCAGGTCTGCAGACTTGCTCCCAACCAACACTTTCCAACTGATCTTCTGAGAGAGAGATATTATTTGGGGGGTAAATTAATCAAGCTGCAGCAGGATAGAAAGGATCTTTTCTCCACAGGTCAAGACAGACCTGCTCACCAGCTCTCAGTTCCCAGTTAGAGTTAGATACAATTTCCTGGTTCCAACATRTGCTGAAATTATCATGGCTGATGGATTGCAGTTGTTATCAAACCTCTTCTGGGTTTAGTAACAAGCTTTTATCTTTGAAGAGTTCAACCAGTCCACTATTATGGAGGACTTAATGTGACTGAGGTAAGTCAATGCTCAGCAGCCCTTGGGTTCTTAATCAGTAAAAGCAAAGCTCTCCTGGAATAATTTCTTTTCCTTAAAACAGCTTTGTCAATATGATTCTCCTGCCTTTCTATCCTGCAGTCACTCGGTCCCCTGCCCTTGATGACTGCTGTGTCCTTGGCTCAGGTGGCGAGGCTCAATGCCTTTCCTGTGACCCTCACACCAAAGTGGATTCAAAAGTTAAACAGGGAATGCCTCTCCTGACCATGCTTTGTGACACCTCTCATTTATGATTTGACCCTCACACAAAGTCAATCAAACCCTGCACTTGCATAAGCTCACCTAAGTTTGACTAGAAGCAAGAGTGTTCTCCAATGTGTGATCCATGGCTATGCAAATTTCCTACAATRTGCTATTGCCCTGCCTTGCAGGAATTGTATCTACTTCTGTGGCTAGGGTTTGTAGGGTTKTTTTTTTTTCAGTCTAATAGCTAAGACTGCTTTTTGCCCCAAGATGAACACCYCRTAAATAGGAAATAGAAGCATTTGCTCTCTTGAGATTGGAAAGRGAGGTCATATCAACTTGACAGGTTCTAACAAATGGCCTCAGAAAAGGTGCTAGCTGGAAATTAGTTTCCACTTCTACTGAYCTGGGTGAATTTCAAAGTGCTAAGCTCTTCATAGCAGCTTCCATATGCTTAGCCATAGTTTGAGCCATTCAGTCCTCTCTGAGTATTGATTTTTTCACCCTGGAACATTTCTGTTCTACGCAAACATGTTATCCAGCAACTGTTCCATACAATGAGTTTTTATTTTCACTCACAAACACTATATTTCATAATAAGTTACAGAAACATTTAAATCAGAGGGAGGAACTTCGTATAATTGTAAATGTCCCCCTTTACATTTTTTTGCCTATTTTCAGATTTCTCTTTCCTGCTTGCTCTTTCTAAGACAAGTGTTTCACATCTGGGCCTCAGCAAGTTTGTGGGCTGTACAATAAAGAATATTTCTTTCCCCTCAAACTGTAGCAGGCAGGAAATAAAATACTGTCAACAGCTACAGACCCCCCAAGAAGGCTTAAGTACCACTGGGAGTAATTTTGCCTGGAAAAATTTATTGAGAAGAAAAGGCCGTGGCTAAATACCATTTTATTTATTCGTTGCTCATTTGAATAACACCAGCATAAACATGAGCCTGTTCTCTCCGTTCTGACAGATTGAGGGGGGYCTGGGAGAGGCAGGAGGGAGCGCTGTGTTGCTTTACACTGTGCAACATTCAGGCACACCACAGGACCCTTCCCTCTCAGCACAGCATGCCGCAAAAAAAACCACTATAATTATGTAGGGGAGTGAATAAGAGAGAGCTGCCTTAGCCAGAACTTGAACATGTGCGTCCCYCACAAYGGGCTGGTGGGAATCTCACAGCACAAACAGCTCCAATTGCACTCTTCAGTCACAGCCAGAGTGGAGCCTTTTCCTGCAGAGAGTGCTGGGACCGMGCCTGCAGCAGCASAGYWTTCCCGAGGCACCGCGCTGGGCTGYCACAGCATGGCTGATGCCTGTGGCCACCAAAAACCCTGCAGGTCCACAGAAGAAGCAAATGGATTTGGAATGATTTCCCCTGTCCCTCAAGCCAGCATGTTCAGCTATGTCCATGAAGTTTCACACCCGTCTTTTCCATTAAATCCCATGGCACACAGCCCCTCTTTGTTCCTAGAAAGGTTGTTACCATGCAGGGGGCAAAACCCAATACATCTGCACCCACTTTTCGCTGCTGCTAGCAGCAGCAATCATCTCCCACTGTYGCCTTTTCAACACTTTTCATCCTAGATGCAAAAGGAATCCAATCCTGCAAGACAGCAAGAGTGTCCCTTAAGGGTTTGAGTGCTTCCATTACTCATCTGACTGATCTAGACAGATATTTTTTATATTTATTACACTGAAAAAGCCACTTAGTGTCATTCATCTGTGAGGATTTTCTCTCCTACTTGTTCAAATTACCTGTTTAAGCAGGARCTTTCTCCCATATAGCCAGATTCTTATGATTTCACCTTCTAAAGAAGTCATAATCCTTTGTTAMAATGGCTGGTCTGCTACCTCGGTAGCTATAACAACTTACATTTTGCTCAATTATAAGAAAAAGCAATTCTCAATACACCTCAGAGGAGTAAAAGGTGCCTACACTGCTCAAGTAGGAAAAGATATGGCACAGACTCCTGCTCAGAGTAATCACTTTACTTCAGCAAGCATTTCACTCYGGAAATTAAGGGACAAACTTCAAGRGATGAAAAATTTGACAAAGACTCTTTTTGGAAAAGGGCTGCTTTTGTTTTGGGAAAATYATSATCMTTTCTCAGCATAGTAATTGTGAGATCAGTGTGCCCCAGAAACCAGCACTGGGTAATGTTCATGCTGCAGTCTGCTAAATGATCTGCAGGTAGATCCACACCAGTGCTGCAGCTCAGATCAAGAATGTACACTGCAGCCACCCCCTTTTTCAGCACTTTATAAAGTGTGTCTCAGGATTCAAACAGGATCCTTTCAAATAAAGGTTAGCTAAAGGATTCACTGGTCCATGCCTGTCCCTCCCACCATTGCCAGCACCAAAAGAATAACACTGAAATCAACACTGGTATCCATAAATGTCCTTAGGCTGCTGAGAGGTGCAAGGAATTGGGACCATAATTGTATTTCTGCCCCACAGTTACTGGGATCAAAGGGTGCTCCAGTAGCATATGGAGGAAAAGGACAATCCTCGACATGGCCACAGTGGGGAAAGATTTCCAAAGCTACTGACCTGTCCAAACTACTGTGTCTGTATTAGGAGAGAGAAGTCCTACCTTCTTCCTCTGTCCTTGGGCTGCAGGAACAGACTAGCTCACATAGAGACAGCTAAAACTGGACCAGATAATGTCTATCTTTTATGTCCAAAGACCAGAGGATAATTTGACTTTGAGAGTCAGCCATACCTATGAACAACATGTTTCTCTGGCAAAGGGCACAGGGTCTGATAGGCAGGGACATCCTCAGCCATGGAGCCAGTGCAGCTGGAGCTGTTCAGGGCCCCTGCCAGCCTGGGGCTGCCAMATCACAGGATGAGTAAAGCCTGTAGTGCCCTCCATCCTATCAGGGGTTAGGAGGTAYCCTGACAGCAGCCCAGCAACAACTCTGTGAGAGGAGACTTCTGGCAGGAATGGGCTTTGAGACAATGCAGACAAGTTCTGTTGAGTGGAAGGGGCAGATTGATTCAGCAGTCTTGAAAAACATGTATTTCCTGATGAAGGTGGGTTAGCACTGAAGCCATGAGSTGGGCTCTGTCTGCCTCAAGTCATTAAATAAAATAGGCTTGATTTTAAAAACCAGCAGTGTAGTGCAGCAAAAAGCTTGGGCTGCTGGGCAGGATGGCTCTTTGTGCTGGTTTCAGACTCTCAGTCAGACAGGTACCTCCTGGGAATGCTCCCTTATTTTTCTGAATTGCTCAGGATGACATGTTTAAATAGCAGAAAATGAAGTGGTTTTCATTTGAAGAAATCTCTGAGCATCTGCCACAAATCCTCCCAGCAATGTAGCACCACTYAGAAATGGCAAATTCACCCATGGATGTACTGGAGCAAATTTTTCCACTTTCCAATTATTTCCCTTTCAGATGTGTCTCTGCTGCTCTGTGCTCACCTGTCCCTCTGCAGATTGCACCCACAAGGTGTCTCAGGCTTCCCTCCTGAATGAAGGGCCATACTGTGACAGTCTGGGGCTGGAGGGACTGCCACCTGCCAGGCTGCCTGCATGRGRACAGGGCAGAGCACCTCAGCTGCTKTGGAGATCTGTGACACAGCTGAATGTATCAGACAGTCACTTATTTTTCACCCAGTGCAATAGGCTGTCACATACTCATCTCAAGGTCACTGGTGTCCCATTCCACCTGATCCTTCTCATCAGAGGAGAGAGCTGAGGAATTCTTCTGTGATTAATAACCTTATCCATCCCCATGGGCTTATTTTTTCTCCTCCATTTTTAATTTTATGTTCTGCTTACCAGCTGCTCTTGCTCATTAGAAAAACAAACGCTCTCTAGTTCTCATTAGCACCATATGTCTGCTGGTTATTTGAGAAATGAACGTAAAATATATTTAAAGGATTAGCCAAACCATGATAGGAAAAAAGATTGAAAGGCAGAAAGCTGAGGAAATGCCCATCAGACTGTCTTCTTCCTGCTACACTTGCATCCCCATCTAAATCCAACACAAGATCCCACCACAGTCCTCCCTCCCCTTTCCACTGGTGCCCCCACAGCTGCAGTGAAATTACAGCCATGTCTCTGGCTCACATCAATTCCCCAACAGAGGTTTTTCTTTTCTCCTCACTCCTTCTTCAGGGAAGTTACCAGTGACCCCAAACTGGCTTTCAGATGGGAGCCAAGAGCTAGTGTTCCTTGGGGACAGTTGTTTCTAAACACTTGCAAGATTTCTCAGGGCTGCTCTGAAGCATTCAGAAACCTGTGCAGCACAAAACAGACAGCTGCTGTTCTCTGCTTCCCCCCTGACAGCCYTCAGCATGGTGCTGTCTGAAGCACTCTTCTTCTGGAATCTCTCTATCATTCTGCAACTAAACATATCTATTTAATTTAAACTGTGAACACAGATAATGAGTTTTCTTTGGGGCATAATAATGTGAAAAGTCTAACCTATATCTCTGTCTCCAAGAGCTCCTGTCATGCAACAAATCCTGTTCCAGTGTTTATAAATTCAGTCTGCATCCTGATGCCCTGATTGGTAAAGGAGAATATAAACAGCCCAGGATTTGGCTTGTCTTAATGCCTCTGCACTTCTTCTGAGACTGTGACATCTCATCTGATGTGCATTACCTCAAGCAACACACGATCCCTTGGCAAAATGAACGTGTCCAGATTTCTCAGACAATCTATTACCATCAGAGCCAGAAGCAGCAGAGCCACTGAGTGACACTTTTACAGTGCCAGCATTGAAATTCATTGTTTGATGCAGACCTGCAAACAGCTACGCTGATGGGAATGAAAATCTGTATGTTTACATACAGATTCACAGAAAAAAATTCCTATGGCAAACTATATTCCTCTGGCAATTTAACCTGTAAAATGAACAGCATTACTGACGATGATCCTTTGGGGTTTTGTTTATTGTTTTTCCATAGGAAAAAGATAGCAAGTGATTAATAGCCTGAGAAGAGATTTCCTGCCCAGAGGATACAGGGAACAGGAATGGCTCTTACTGGATCTTCTACAACAGAAAATCTTGTTTAGAGTAACAGGAAAAACTTGCAGTTTCTCCTAAGAGGCTGAGCCTGTGCTGGAGGTGTGTTATTTTYGTTTTTCCCTAAAGCACACCTGGAAAAAACTGAAGCACATGAGTCACTAAAGATAAGGCATGAGACTGTTGAAAAGGAAGGAAAATATCCAATTCTTCTGATCACTCACTCAGCGTGCTGCACAGAGGACGTCTTAGAATCCATTACAGGAAATTTAGTATTGGATGGGTGGTAATTGCTCAGGGGTCCAGACAAAAGCAGTGTGGTAGATATAGCATACAGTGGGTGCTACATGATTAATAAGATGTTCAAAATGGCCATAGGGGAAATACATTTTAATATTTGGGTTTAATGCTTTGAAGCATCAAATCTTCCTTGRGTTCACATAAAAACTATTTAATAGCTGGCTTGGTTGATGTCAGAGAAAGCTCCAAGTGCAATTTAATTATATTCAATTTTTTTCAGACTATATATTTAATTTCTTGGAGTATGTTTTTTCTTTATTGCTCCTACCGCTCTCAGCAAGGCTTCACTAACCCTGCTTCAGCCCAAGAGTGTGGGCAGAGACCTCTGAGTCCTGCAATGACAGTGGGTGCAGGACCTATGCAAATACACAACTGCACCCAGGCTCCCCTTGGCACAGCACCAGGGCCAGGTTTGCCTGGAGCAGCTCCAAGGGGCAGGAAGCAGCCCAGGGCTGTGCTGCACATCCAATCACCCATCCCTGCTCCTGATTTCTGCTGGGCTTGGGGTTCTCTGTGCATGCTGGGGAGCCAAACTCACCTGAACATCAGGCTGAATTTCAGCATCACCCATGGCCAGCAGAGCTCTGTGGGTGCTCTGCACCAGATAAGGATTTCACCATGGGCAGAAGGGCCATGTATATTTTACCTTATTATTCCTCTCGAGAAAGAATTGTTGCTTGCAAGAGGGAAAGTAACTCTGTGTGGTGGTGGTTGCTGTTTTTTTAACAATGAACATATTTAGGGATTGAATTTTAGAGATGYTAATTTGATCTGTTTTGGGAAAACTGATAGTTTGAAGAATGTGTTGAGCAACTGCAGCATCAAGAACAGAAGTAGTTGTCTTATGGCTCTCACTCAATATCAAGAGATCTGTCTGCACTCTGTTGCTCTCAAAAGTGCATCTGTTGGCTCCTCCATGGGCAAACTGTGCTGCAAAAGAAAGTAGGTTTTCAGGKTTTTGTTTCTCAAATCAGAATTTCAGGCCCAAATTCTCAAGTGTATCTAAGAATGACTAACTCTATTCTGGATCACTGTGGACAGGGAGTTAAGTTTTTTTGTAGTCAAGACCCAGCATTTTATGACCAGCATATGTTTCTGAGCAATTGTCAATTAACTATCACCCTTCCCTTCCCTTCCCTTCCCTTCCCTTCCCTTCCCTTCCCTTCCCTTCCCTTCCCTTCCCACAGAGCCTTTGATGCAACCATTCCACTCTCCCAGGAGAATAAAACCTGCCCCATGGTGCATTTCCAGACATTCACATCTCAGAGAATTTTTTCCTTTTCCCATCTTTGAAAAACAAGGGCACTTGGGATGAAATTGTCAATGAAAGGCACCGAGTGTACCAAAGCAGTAGAGATCTGACACCAGAACAAGGATTAAATACCACTATTACCATGTATCAACAGATTTACAGGAGTTTGTAAATTGAGCTGGTGTAGCTGTAATTATGGAAAGTACTGTTCCACCTTTTTAAAATGCYCTTTCAAATTGACATGAACCCAATTGAAAAGAATAAAACTGAACACTAAGGTAATGCATCTTCCAGGGGTTACTGTGCCCAGAGGTGGTTTGGGGTCTCTTTTAAAAAGCTGCCCACTTCTCATGTGGCAAGGGTGAGGATTTAGTGTGGATTTCTGCTGGGRTTCTTGCACAATTGCAAGCATCCAGACAAGACTGCAAGATGCTGTTATGATTGCATTTGTAGGACACTGATGGAGAGAGTGCATTAGCATGTGAAATCATTCCTTCTCAATGTAAACGAGGAGCAGAGTGCCCCTTGATATCCATACTAATAGACCTGTTCAGCATAACACTGGCAGTTTATTTTCTGAACTTAGAAAGGTGACTGCTGGTCACCTTTTATTATAAATCCTTTTTTTTTTTTTTTTTTTTTTTAATAGGCAAAAAAGAGCTTTTCTCCTGGGAAAGTCAGACCACTTCAAAAGGGTTTCTTCATTATGGTCCTGCAAATTTCAATTTTTATTTCTTGTACTAAAATTATTGCATGTATCTTGTTAGTGTTAAAACTAAGGCAAGCACCAAATGAATGTCTGAATGCACAGATTTGTGGTTTTGCACAGTTCATTTAACCTCTTATCTGGATTTGGTATTGCTGAAACTAATTTATTCTACTAGGGTACAGKTTAATGCTGGGGTGAAGCTGAGAATAAATATAAGGTCTCAGATTCTCTTGTGTCATTCCTGTAAATCCCTGATGACTTTCCTTGTGATGCCCAGGCAAGGACGTGCCTTGTCTTTATGTGGCAGAGAGCTCAGCACAGAGAGTCTCTGGGTCAGGGAAGCAGGAGATTTATTTCAGCCTGCCTCTGATTAGGCTGCCCTATTTTCTGCATCTTCCACTCAAACCACTTCTTGGTATGAGTAGTTATTTGTTGCAAAATGCATACTTGCCACATAATTGTTAATTTGAAAGGAAAATTGCACCTCTGGCAGCAAGTCTTCCTCCTGGAAAACTGGACTAGTCTATCTATTGACACCTAGGTTGTACTAATTTAATTTAATAACTAAATTTTGCATTTCTGTAGCTCCCACAGGCATTGAGCTCAGCACAGCCACGGGCAGTGTACCCAGCCAGCATTTTTGCATGGGCCTCTGCTTGGTGCAGGTGTCTAAACTGGGGAGTTCCAACACAAAAGTTGATGGYTACAGCAAGATGAAATGAGATCCCACTCCTTTTGCTCTCTGATCCAGAGTTTAAATCCTTTAGGGAACAGTAGGTTCCCTCACCTCACCACAGATGTCACAGGTACTACAGGATATTCTTTTTCTCTTCCTCACGCCTGGCAGTCTGTGTTCAGCCAGAGTCTTGCAGAGAATCATCCTCCTGTTACTGGGAGTCCTCCGGAGGCAGAGACCCTGCTCCTTCCCTGCCTGCCTGCTCTAACAGTTATTCATGTCAAGTTCATATCAGAACCTTACTTTTTCCTACTCAAATTTTCCATCTTGAGCATGAGGATATTGTAACTCATTATACCTTCCTCTGCCCTGAGCTTAATGAGCCATTCACTGGCTGATGTTTTAGTCGTGTCAAGGTTTTCCAGGCCACAATCAATGTTTTAGTTTTATTTCCAGCAGCCTGAATATCCCAAAGCCTTTGAAGCTCCCACATTTCAGCACTTCCTCTACATATTACATCCTCATTTGAGGTGTTTTCTGTCTCCTCAGCAGCCTTTCTATAACCTTTCTAAAGCCCATGCTTTAGGATGGAGCACGGCTCTCTGAAAGAACCTTCAATGACTAAAAGGAAGCAGGAGATCCTGGCTCAGATAAATACCACCCTCGTAGTGAAGAGTTTCTTCCTAAGATRTGATCTAAACCCACGCTCTTTCAYTTCAAAGCCATTACCCACTGTCCTCTCAGCACATGCCCTTGTGAAAAGTTCCTCTCTAGATTTCTTGCAAGATTTTGCTGTATTTGTGCAGTTAACTTCCCTGAGCCAAATATTTAACTTAAAACAAGATGAGCACAATTGTTTACTAAGACAAATTTAACTTTGAGCCCTTAAAGGACACATATTCCTATGTGCTTTGAAAATCTGTGGATGGGATAATGTTTGGTAAAACACCAGCAGCTGAGGAGAAGGGTTGTGAAATACAGACAAAGTATTAGTGAGTGTTTTGGTTGCTCCACGTCTTCATCTCTGATATGGGGGCCATGCCTTGATATCTGATGGATGGCAGGGATTTTTCCACTGGCCTCAGTTTGTGCAGGGAAAGAGAAGAGAAGAGCAGATGACAGAAAATGTGAGGAGCAAAAGTGAAGAGCAGCAGCCCTGCAGTGAGACAGAAGAGGAGCCACCTCTCRGGCTCTCAGAGCAGGAGTGCGGTGTCTGGAGCAGCAGGAGACAGATTTGGACATGGTGGTACACTCAGTGGAAACYGACAGCGGAAATCGACAGTGGAAACAGACAGTGAGTGCTAATGCAGATCCCCCTTTCTATCATGTCTGGCTGGAATGGCCAGAAGAGGAGAAGGTCTTCATTTAAGGGAGAAGGAGATGAGAAGTAAAGCACAGAAAGAGCACCCTGTGTGTGAATGACAGGTGACAGTGCATTTTGCAGAGCTGGGCATAGAGCACAGTCCATAAAATSCTTGCCTAGTGCTTATCAGGCCCTGTCACATCCAAATCATGCATTTCCATGCAATTTKCATTCCTTCAACCTTTTTCCTCCAGCCGTGTCTTACAGGACTATTTCACATCAGCATCCTTCTGCAGAGGAGCTCTGTATTTATAGGCAGTGATGGCAATCTGCAGCASGTCATCCCTGACTGGAATCACCTGCTGAGCACACAGCTAACAGTATACAGCATAATATAAAATATTCAGGGGAAATTGCTGCAGCACTTCCCTAGGTGTGGTTCATCTGGTGAGCCTGGCAGGATCTCAGCCACATCCATTGTCAGTGCCTGTGACAGCACGTAACTTGCAACTATCAGCTAAAACCAAGCAAACTGCTTCAAGGCAGGGCAGGGATTTTGAAGAACACTGTGTGCACACTGTGTTTGCACATCCTCTTTCATGATCCCTCAGCCCCAGCTGGAAGCAGAGCAGAGAGGAATCTCACTCTGGACTGGGATATTTGCGGCTTTTCTTCTGTCAGTTCAGGCAACCAGCATTTTCACATTGCTGAGGCAGCTCACGGGTCACAACTGTGCCCTGTGTYAGAGTCACTGCTGACAAATAAATCAGTCACAATGAGGCAGCTGCTGCTATCGGGGATCCAGTGCTGCTCTGCTCAAAATGCCACTGCATGGAGGGAAGGCATCACCCTGGCAGAGCCAACTCATCAYGGAGATGCTCCTGCAGGTAAGGCAGGTTTTCAGGGGGTTTCATGCCCTTCCCAGCAACCCATTCTCCTTCTTCCCTGCAACAGCATGCAGAAAGTTTGGAGGTTTTTTTGGCTTTGCTGTGCCTTGGTGAGTTCAGGTGTGTCTTGTGGCCTCAGTGCTCCACATGGTGATAACAGCTGGACTGTCACCTGTGCTGGCACACCGCTGTCATCTGCATGATTCGGGGCTCCGAGAGACAGAGTGAAGAGGGTGCAGGGTGAGGGAGCACACGGATGGCATGTCTCAAACTCCAGTGATGGGTAAGTGATTCCTTTTCTGTGAGTGCTTAAAAGAGCTGGGAATTAACCAGGCAGCGCTTCTTCTGAAGATCGCCTAGAGGTGATTCTCAGGGTGCACAGGGGAAAAATGCTGTAGGAAAGTACTTTGTACCCTCGTGATGATTTACAGAAAGAGCTCATGGAATTGCCTCAATAGAAGTCCAGAAAAAAGTACCCAGACTGTAAAGAATCCCCAATATAAGGTCTAACCCAAAGCTGGTCCTTGACTCACAGGCATTAAGCAAAGGCACCTGGTGCCAAATCAAAAGATGGTCATAAAAGTAATATTCACTTCAGGCTACAACATTACAATAGTCATCCAAGCTGCTGTTTTGTAGCTTTAAACATCTCTTTCCCAAGATGTTGGGTTCCTGGGGGCCATTGTCCTTTAACCTAAGGAGGAATTAGACTTCTTCGTGGTTGTTGTTGCTACAAAGAAGGAAAGTATACATCCTTAGCACTCTAAAAGTTCTCAATATGTTAGGTGTGCCCCAGCATGTCTAGGGGCTTTAAGGAAGCTGAAAAGTGTTGCAGGCAATGACAGGTGTATTTTGTAGTGTCCAGCTTTGGCCATTTGGATCCTCCGAAGGTTGCGATTCAAATTCCAGCTTACCTGATTAATGGCTCTTTCTTAATAGGTAGCTCTGAAACTTGAGACACTGGGATTTGCATCTTGGTCTGAATGCCTCCAGTCTTTAGTRAGGATTTAACTACTGCTTGTGAAGTTTTGTGATATTTTTTCCTTACTCTTGCATCCCAGGAGGCAGAATGTATTTGCAGTAATTCTAGAGAAGCACTTTCTTTCTGCTGAGCTCTCTGTTCCTTGTTTAATTGGGGTATGCATCCTACATAACAGTGGCTGCTCTTATTGAATGCTCTCTAGCAGAAATTGGGAGAAAGGTTCATAAGAATGTGTCTCAGAGACACACTTTTCTTCAGAAATGTCACAAAGCCAAGAAAGTCCATGGCTGTGGCCCACATTTGCCTGCGTCCAGAGGTGATGCAGGCAGGCTGTGCCATTCCCAGCTGGTGCATCCCTCCCAGCACAACAGAGAGCCTGKCTCTCCATATCACCACAGTTTTGATGCTGCTCCTGCATCATCAGTGTCAGTGCTGAAATCAAGGACAATCATTAGCTTCCAGGGCTAATGGAAAGTAGACATTTGTCATGTTGTTATATGGAATATACTCTGAAATTAAATGACATCATAGTTTTCCTGTTCTTTATTCATCTYGTGAAGCTCAGTCCCTCAAAGGACAATTATAATGCAGACGGCGTACTATAAATATCTATGCAAAAAGACCACAGGCTCTCCTTGGGAAGAGGAATTTAAACTATAATTGCCTCTTCACTCCTGGTTTTCCTGCAGCTTTTATGCCATAATTCCTTCCACTGAACTTGTTGGACATCATTGAAGACATTGCCTCACTGCCCACCRTTGCCTATCCATGTTTTTCCTGTGTGGATTGACTCTACATCATCCTGAGATCAGGATGGTTCCTCACAGTGGGAACCCATACAACACATCTCACAGTGCTACCTGCAGCTCCCTCTTGATACCTGCAGTTCAGGGAGCTGCACCCAGGTTAGCTTCTTCCCAGGAAAGCCCAGTGCAAAGGTGTAAACCAGAGCAGCAGGAAGCTCATTTGAAGTGATAAACACCATTTCAGAAGCTCACACTGCTCCAGAGCATGGATCAGGGGGAACCAGCCTGATCTAGATACCCCCTAGATACCTCCCCCGGTACAACCTCTGGGCTCAGCTGCTAAAGTCCTGCAGGGGTGGTAAAGGAGCCTTTCTCCTGCTTCATTGGCTCACAAGCATCCAGTCACCCCCACCACAGGAGGCCCTGTCCTCTTCCTGCTCAGGAATTGCTCTTTSCCATTCCTTTTTCCATGCAACACAGGGCTTGGGGTCCTGCTTCAAGGGACAGTTTCCCTTTGTCCTACCTGATACTGTGCAGTGGGTTCAGCTCCTCCATCAGTCTCTTCATGCAGGGGTTCAAGAGGATGGCAGGGATGTGTAGATCATCCCTGCAGAGTTCCCAGCCAACTTCTGGGGTACCCTGACCTTGCTAGAGCRAGTCTGTATCAACAGCCAGCCTGCCTGGGACTTTCTAACATTAAATGATCTTGAAATACAGTTTAAATTAATTAAATTATTTTAAAACCCCAAAGTTTCAGGAACTAACTCTTATAGGTAAGCATGGGGGCGTGAAGCAATAGCTCATTTCACRGCCATTTCTCAATCTGCTTTAACTTCAAGACAGTGTTGATGCCCCCTCTCAAGCCCAGCTCACTCCCCTTAYGAGGAGTGCTGATGGACTGGGTGCCACCCCCAGGATGAAAGAGCTCTAACAAGCACTGCCCACCTCTCTCCTTGCCTCCCCATGCCAGGAACACAAAAGGGACARCCCTTGTCCCTCCCTGTCAGGTCTGCCTTGAGGAAAGCATGCAGGACAGCCAAATGAACCGGGGAGGGATTTTGTCCCATGGAAGAAGAGTTCCCAGAGCAGCTGCCATTGCTCAGGTCTCCATCAGCCAGTCTGGCTGTAGCCCAGCTGGGAAGGCATCGAGCTCACTCACAGGGATATAATGAGAGCTGACAACTGTGCCAGGCTCCCACGTGAAGTGCAGATTATGCAGAGTCTGGGAGCTCTGTGTCCGGCTCTCGATACCCGTCTGGATCCTGGCTGGGGCCTTGGCCATCTGTTTTGCTGAGGGACGGCATGAGGGGACAATGTCTGAGGGCTGTGACCAAGCCATCAGTTACCATTAATGCCATTGGTCACCCTCAGCCATCAGCCCTGAATCAGCCCCTTGGAAGATTTTTCTGACTGGAATGCATCACCTAACTCCAAGCTGAAAGAGCTGCATTTTAYCCTTTAAACAGAGAACAAACAGGGTTGGTTATTGCTAAACCTCAGAGCTGTTTCTGTAGCAGMAGCAGAAGACAAGGACATGGTCACTGATGGACTGTAAATCAGTGTCCATGTTCACTCAGGTAAGTTCCACCTGAGGGCACTGCAGTTTGTATRTCTGTCATTCATAACAAGTAATTCYAGCAAGCAAATTCAGCCCAAACCCTGCTTCTGTTTAATTTTTAGTATTGAAAGTGRCAGAACTATTCATGCACCTACATTAAACGTATGTTCAGCTGCTTAACTGAATTGCAGCAGCATTGTRTACATAAACTTTAAAAAAAATATACTGTGTTAATTAGATGAATCATTACAGTTTTGTCTCTACTTTATTTCAACTTCCTCCGCTCACATTCTTGAAGAGAGTAAGAGTAGGCAGGGTCAAGCACAGATCTGTAAGGAGTCATCCTCCTAGATGAACTCATAGAATTATTAAGGTTGGAAAATACCTCCAAGATCATCAAGTCCAACTTTTGACCMAACACCAYCATCCAACTAAACCACAGCACTAAGTGCCATGTCCAGTTATTYCTTGAACACTTCCAGGATTGGTGACTCCACCACCTCCCTGGGCAGTCTGTTCCAGTACCTAACCAGTCTTTGGAAAAAAATTCTTCCTGGTGTTCAATATGAACATTCCCTGGCACAACTTGAGGCCRTTTCCTCTTGTCCTGTTACTGGCTGCCTGGGAGAAGAGACTGATCCCTACCCAGCTACAGCCTCCTTTCAGAGAGCGGCAAGGTCCCTCCTTTTCTCCAAGCTAAAGGAAGTGTTCAGCCATGACCTACAAAAAATGAATGGAGTCCTAAACTGCTGAGAGAAGTGGGATGAAATTGCACAAGAAGAAACACTGTTGGGGGGAAATCCTTCCTAGAGGATCCCTGTGACATGCTGATCGTCCCAGCTGTTAAGGAGAGCATTTAAAACTCAACATGAAGAACACTTTAAAATGCACAATTGAAAGCAATATAGGCCTGGGGAAGAGATCATCAGCATAATTATGGTTTCTGTTCTCGTGGGTTTTGCACTCATCAATTCGCTTTGGGATCACAATTAAGGTCTTTCCCATCTATAGCTCCCATTGTTCTGTGAAGTTTCTCTGGAGCTCTTTCAAACTGAACTTGCAGGGAAATGRGATTCCAGAAAATGTCTGAATGCTGCAAGGCAATTCTGCCATGTGGGATTTAAACTTATTTTGCCCCATGTGAGAAACTTGACYAGGTGACAACTGTGGCATTCTTTTTGTCAGCATAAAAAATGATTTGATTGTTCACTGTGTATTTTCCAGGTCTGTGAAAGCTTTTGGGATTATGCTGGAGGAAAGATTTAGTTATGTTTCTATGGAAACCAWAACACTTACATAAAAGCCTGCTTAACAAGCAAGAGTGTGACACTGTATCTCATTCAAGGTGAGCCACCTCTGAGATAACTCATTGATAAACTTCCAGCTGGGTTTTAAAGTCTGGGAGGACACCAGTGGATTTCTTACACCTCTAATAGGAGTGGGACTCAGCAGGTAATGCAGGATAACTACTTAGCACCATAGCAGGAGTGTCATAATCTCACATGGACAGTTGCAGTCATTTGGCTGGACTTGAAAGGAAGTTTTTCATCAGTTTGATCACACAGTAATGATTCCTAAGTTTATGTCTTTCTTACTTATTCCCTACTTTATAGATGTGCAACTTCACTGCCTCCAGCATGACCCAGAGGAGAAACGTAGTTAATATTTTTTTCCATAAAACACTGAAGTGTCCCCAGATGTTTGTTTGAAATCACCTAGAAATAGAAGTGGTATTTTCTTCATTTAGGTACTACTTTTCCTGAGATGAAAGCCTCCTTTAAAATTAGAAAAGCTTTGTGGCCTTGACACTGCTCTTCCCGGCAAGCACACAGAAGTTGCTGCCACGGTGAAGTACAAACACTGTAGCTAGCAGAAGACAAAATTAATTTTTGTCTTTTCTCCTCAGAAAAGAACATGTTCAAACCAACTTTTATAGTCTATTTCATGTTTTCCTGTTGACAGGACTTCTGGCCATGTTGTGGATTCTATAGCAATAAACTAGAATTACTAAAGCTRGTTTTATTTGAGAAGTGGCAAAAGCTGAGACAGAAAGTTGCTTTCTAAATTACTTCTGGTTATTTCTCCATAAAAAGTTCACTGACATTAAAATAATTGCTGGTGCAAGGGTTGAAGGGCATTCTAGACACARCATCAGATTGGGGAATTAATTTTTTWAWCTACTCCTACMACTTGAAAAGTGAAATCAGTTAAATTATTTTTTACTGTATGAAGAGACATTTTCCTTTAGGGTGGCCCTAAGGATTTTAGAGTGGATTTTAATGAAGCCAGTAATGTGTGGTTTTGTCCATGGACTTCTAAGTCATTCAYGAGCAGCTGCAGAATGCTTCCCCTGAGAAAGGGAACAGCAGAAACACAAAGGGGATGTTTYAGACCTGTCCAGGGCCTAATCCTGAAAAGGCTCATGCAGTAACCTGGCTTCTCCTCCTGTCCTGTTCCCTCTGAAAATGTTCTTTTTCACAGACTGAGTCAATAAACTCTTGCACATGTTCTGGCAGCACTGTTACATTTTTCCTTTGCCATACAGGCACTAAAGAGGCCACCCATGTCCATTTTGCTGTTTATGTTCATTAAGAAATGCACCAAACAACCACTGCCCTATTGCTGCTGTTGAACTGGTTTTGAGTGACCAAAAAGAAAGAGTTGTAGGGTGCTGGAGCAGCCAAGTGTCCCCAAGCTCGGTGGCCTGCTGCAGAGTCCTCAGAGCCTCAGCAAGCAGTGCAGAGCCTGTCCTGTTGTAYGGGGTTAGGAGGAGGCTGATGTCCACCAAGTGCTGCTCCAGCAGGATATGGGAAGCTCAGGAAACACGCACCAAATGCAAAAGCCTCTAGGAAAGATTCTGCATTATCTGCCCAAGAGCAATGTGTTTTCTCTATATCTGGTGTTGTCACCTTGCTGTTARTTGTGTTTATGCATTGCCAGACAGCTCATGCGTTTCCCTCCTCTTTCACTGAGCCAACTACTCCTTCTTCCTGCCAGGACAGCAGTCTCCAACATTACTTGCTGGAGCCTGGACTGCCTTGGATAGGCTCCCTTTCTGCAGGGATAAAGACAGAGCAGGCAGGTACAAACAACACATGTCCTAAGACAAAAAGGAAGAGTTCAAGCACAATATTGTGGATATTTAATCCTGTGGGACAAAGGCATGCCCACAGCCTCAGTGTTGTGGGGGAACATGGAAGACAGAATTCAGTCTGTTATGAATCACATCTCCAGAGTCCTGCTGTTTTTCTTTTCATGACCTGTAGGCTAAGATTCTCTGCTCCTTACATTCTGTAGCAACATTTCTAAATAATGATACTCAGAAAATTCTAAACCAGATGTTTCCAGTTGTTCCCTCACTGGCAATCACACTGGTTAATTAGCCTGTTTTATGGGGTTGGAAAACTTGCTAACTGTGGCAAGTTGAGCATGAACTACAAGGTGCACTTCATCATATATGGTATTAACAATGATATGCAGCTAAAAYATCTTCAGATGTCTTCTCTGCATCTCACAAAAAATAACAACATAAGCTCTAGAGCACCTGTGATGGATGGAATATCTATTTTCCTTGTGCAGCAGGAACAATGCAGCCATAAAGTATAGGATTTCTAAGGTAATCTTTCTCAGAGGCAGACCCAAAGCTTGATTCACTGGAGCATCACTAAGAGCAGGTCTGCTCTTGGTCTGATTCAGTCTTATTCAATAGAATTGCCTTTTATAAAGCACTTCAGAAAAGCTCCAGGCCTGCTGCTTCTGCCAGTCTACCTGGGAGCTGTGCCACATATGCATGGATCTGTGGAAAACTCCTCTTTGCTTTCCCCAAGCCTACTCATGCTCCAGATCCAAAATTGCCATGCTRTTATTCAGGGATAATTCTTGCTTGGTCCTTGCTCTTGCCACTAGTCCCACTAATATTCCACAGGAACTGTGTGTCAGTTCTTTGGCAACATGTTCCTGACTTGCAGGTGTGCCAAAGATACACAGTGACGTTTTTAAGCCATGCAAATGTARTTACTCACAGATTCCAGCCACGCATATATTCAGCCACACCAGCTCCAGCACACTTTGGTGATGCTTGTGTCCCTTCATTTCTGTTATAAGAGTGATTCCTCCATTCTGAGTGAAGTAAATGCCTGAGATTTTTTTTTCCAGTTTGTGTTTGACTCACACCTTGCAAGCGGACCATCAGAGGAGACCCAGCTGGAAATATTCCATCATTATTCTATATGATAAAAAAATAACCATTTGATTTTAAGCTGCTGATAACTACATGAGAAAGAAGGTGAAGAGGAGGTGGTATTCTRTTTTCCAAACATTTCTTGCAACTGCTCTCATTTGGAATGTCTATCACACACWAACAGGAAGATGGGTTACACCTCGCACAACAGGACAGCATAAAAGGTCAGTTTTGTTGGCACTGTGAATAATTCTTCCCACAGTAAAACCTCAAAATTTAACTGAATTATTCATTTGCAAAGAAGCAGCAGATATTCAGAGACTTCCAGCCTGAACAACCCTCTGGAGAAGGAATGTGCAATATGAAGCTCAAGTTTTTCCATCGTCTATATTTACTTGTACATACACACTTATAAGAAAACAGGCACTACTTCTCAAAAAGATCACTGGAAAGAAAAGCAATTCCTTCTTTCAGGCACTTCAGCTCAGTGGCAATGGTCATTCCAGAAACTCTCTTAGACATTCTTAACTCTCTTAGACACCTTCTCACTCTGGAGGATTGTAAAACAACCTGATCTCTTTTCCCACATGTAACTGGCTGCACACACAACTTAGATTCATTCAGTTTATCTTTCAAAAAGACACATCTTACTCACAGGCAAAAAATTGCAAGATTTGCTGGTGACACTGATCATAGTGTTGCAGTATTAAACACTTGATGGTTTTTGCTTGTCCAGCATGCTCTGGTGGGAGGTGACCAATAGTTGTCCCTCCAAAACTTTATGGAAGTGCGTGGAGACGCCTCTGCCTCAGCAAGAGGAATTCCCACRCTGGGGAAGATGATGCAGATAATCGTGTCACCATGATTCCTGCTCACTGTCATTGAATTAAACCTGTTTTGCTTAGATCAGTGCAGCTATTTTTACTTTTATGCCCTCAAACATTGCCTCACTAACTATACTCGATGTCAGTTCACAAGCTGAAATTATTCCTTTTCTTAAGAAAATGAAAGCCAAGCAAATAGATGCAAACTAAAATATGTCCTCTTGTGGGGCTTGAAAACAGTCATTTTGGGAGATAAATTTCGGCACGGTCACCATTAACTCCAGTTAATTGTGATAGCATCAGAATTTAGTTTTAGTTTCGTTTGGTTCACCTTATTCAACAAATGTTGCAGTTTTGGAGTTGTTGGTTTTTGTTGTGGGGTTTTTGTTGTTGTTTTCTTTGTTTGCTTGTTTTGCGAAGTACTAGAGCTGAGGTATTTATATATTTATAGAGAGCTGAATATATGATAAATAAGGATTTTTTCAGACACTCACAAACTTAGATGGATGCCAAAAGATGGTCCCTAGAAGCTAATAATCAGTATTTCAAGTGATGGCTGGGCTGGTTTTGCAAAATAAGCATTTCTTTAATAAAGTGGTTGCACACATAAAATGTCCGCAGTCAAGGGAAGGGCAGAAAGCAGTTAAAGGATCTTTTGGAAATACTGAGCTATAAAAATTTGCAGCAGAAGTTTTGACTGGAAAACTTTTTTTTTTTTTTTTTTTTTTTTAGAGAAAATCATTCAAATGCAGAAATCTTTCTGAGATTTCTTCTTGTGCTACTGAAGCTTTGGTAAGTCTTCACTGGAAGAAAATAGAGTTGTTATTTGAGTACTTTTTGAGGTAAGCGACAGTAAAATAAATTTACATGGATGAAGAGCCAGARTGGTGATGGCTACTCTGTGTGTGCTAAGGAGCGGATGGGAACTGTCAGAAGGAACCTCCAGCATCAGCTCCGTGCTTCTCCATGTGGCTGTGGTCCAGGGCACAACATCCSCCAAGCCCAACCCAGCCAGTCACCAGGAGAATGACAGCACCAGGCCCCCCACCCTTTTACAAGGGCACAAAGATGCACAGTACATTGCTTTAAGGGAATAGCAACAGCTACACTCCCTAAAATGTGCTCAGAGAGGCAGCAAGGCTTCTCAAACTCTTGTCAGAGAAGCTTGGGGGCTCGATAGAGCATGATAATGATCTCCAAATATTCTTTTTCCCTGAACTGAGAGTTCATCCTTTACATCCAGCATATCAGGTAATAACTTCCAGCTTACCCAGCACATTGGAGCATAAAAAAATGGATGGATGACATAGAGTTTATTTTTAGTTTGGATTCTCCCGCATTCTATTTAAAGCATGAAGACTGGAGGCAACAGACGAAATCCAAGTCCCATGAAAATGTTTTGCACTAGCAGCCAGGTGAGCCAGCAGAGCACACGGCAAAGCAGCAGCCAGGGAGGCCTGGGGAGCTACAGCCCACCCAGGTGACGCAGTGCCACATTTGATGGATGCACAGTATGAACACATTTTCTAGCTATGCTTCCTAGGGCAGGAGCTCAAGCATGAACCAATAGATTGCTTGCAAAAAGCATGTAAAAATCTTGAGGCAATTAAGGCTAGAAGTGGGCAATAGCAGCAAACCTTTGAAGCTCCCCATGAGCCCACCTAGACTTCTGTTTCACCTCATTTCTCTCTCATTAGTCATTTTGGCTTTGGTCAGAAACCACAAATAGACTCAACCTAATACCCATTCTTCCCTTTCTGTCATATTAACAGGTCAAATATTATTTCATATGGGGGAAAATGGGCAGAGCAAACCTCAAAGAAACCTGCCAGTCAGAGTAAAAGAAAGTTGAGAAATCTGTCAGCTCTGAGCAATTACTAGAGACTGGGCATTTTCACAGCGACACACCAGCAGTACAGGATGCAATGATTCAGCCATGCTAAAATAGCATAGCTGTAAAAGAATCATCATCAAAGGCATTGTCCAAAACAGCAAGATGCAAGCAGCCAAACCATCACAGGCATGTTCCAGCATAAAGCCAGAGAAAAGCATTACTGATGCTTCACWTGCTGTGGGATATGGGATGTGTAGGCAGTGATGAAGGTGGAGCAAGCGCTCATTTACAGCAGAACTTCACATTGTTGAGTGCTGTGTCATCCTGAAGGCCCTGTGGGGGCTCAACCTTGGTCTGGAGGCCACATATCTTGCAGCTGTTGGTCCAAAGRAGCCAAAGGTGCCCCACAAGAGCCCATCACCCATCAGTGCAGCTTCATGCGAGCATCTGAACTGAATGTTGTTGGCAGCTGTGTTATCACCTCCTCCCTGGGACTCCTCTCTTCTCAGGGAAATGGAGATCAAGTAGCCTCCAGGACAAACTTGGAAGCTGATCCAGGTACCCCACCTGACAAAAAGCAGATGGAAAAAYGTCTGGGCTCTGTGAGCTGCTGAGAAATTCTTCTTGTCACGGTGCTCTGAAGCTTAACACTTCCTTGACACAGCATCCTGCTGCAGTCTGGGCCCCTGACTTTCTTCTTTTGTTTCTCCTTGCCTTCCAAACTTGTTCTTTTCTCTTTATTGATATCTGATCACAAAAACACCAGGAAGTCTGAGACTGGATACTTGCAGTTCTGGTGGGAACTCCAAGGGCAGCCTGAGCACGTTTTATGACACATCCCCAGTGTGTGTGACAGGTACACACCGGGCAGCAGGGACAGCAGCCCCTCTGCCTTCCAGAGGTGCTCCCTGCAGCTGGCCCAGGGCTTCCTCCTGGCAGTTTCTCAATGTATGGCTAGAGAAAATCCYTTTTCCCACCTTTGCCYCATGKGTTGCAGATTTCCAAAGAAACACCSTGAYCCTGGRACCATACTCCAGGTGCCCACAGTGCTCTGCAGAAATTTCAAGGGCAAACAAAAAGCAGTAAAGTGTGGTAACAGTGTWTAATTACCCTCAAAATCAATGAACACAACCCCTAACCACTTGTTTTAATTCACTATACTACAGCACAGTGTACAAAAAGCAAGTCAGAGAGACGAGACCCCTGCAAATGGTGACACTCATAGGTGCCTCGAGAGCTAGCTCATGACAAACAGGGAAGAGTGTTACTTACTACCCAGCCAAGGACTCGGTGGTTACTGAATCATCCTGACAATGCAGGTGTATCCCTTCAGAGCCATGTCACCTCTTCCAAACTGGTAGGGCTCCACCTGCAGTGGAAGTCACACAGGGACAGAGGTAAAGGCAAAGGGCAAAAGACRCAGGAAAAGTCCTTTACATGCCTGTCATAAACAGTCACAACTCCTTTCTGTAATGGGGAAGAGAAAATGTTTTGGGAGGCGCATGGGAAAAGATGCCTATCACTGGGAAACTACCTAACCCTTGCACATGTTCTTTGTGTTTTCTAGCTATTTCTGACCCAACAGGGAAGGCAGACACTCAGAGTCTCAGCAGAGACACTGGTGGTGGATGCCTCTCTCCCCAAGTCCAGATTTTCACATTCATATGACTTCTCCCAGCAGCATCAGCCCCATGCAGACTTTTCTGGTGTACCAACATTTGCCAGAAGGCTCAAAGTTTTATGTACAGGGTATCACACTCAAGAAGAGGGAAAATCTGCAGAAAGTGCTTCGGTACAGGAGATGGCAAGGAACGGAGAGAATGTTACCTTCAGCACAAATCCATTGGCATAGCCATAACAGCAAAACTGCCGGCTATCCCACCTGCCCCAGTGGCCTCAGCTGGGCACAGTGAGGACTGAGGTGTATTCACACACCCCTGTGCCTGGGGGGCAGAGGAGGAGCAGGATAGAGGGGTAGCAGGCAGGAGGAGCAGGATAGAGGTGTAGCAGGCAGCAGGAACAGGAGGAGCTGTAGCAGGCAGCAGGAACTTCATCTCTCGTGCTCTGCATCTGCTGAAGGAGAGCTGGTGTACAGACTGGGAATTTATAGACTTCCAAGGCAGCTTGCCTTTCCCTACTGACAAACACCATGGGAACAATAGATTCCACCCAGGCAGCGACACAGCTCTTGCTGGCCTGCTCACAGTGCCCATGGGGAGATCCTCTGGGAGTTCAACAGCCAGCATGCAGCAGATTCTGCAACCAAAGGTGTATCCACCATCACTGCAGGGCTGTAGGGATGTGATCTGCTCCTTGCTGTGCTCGTGGTAGAAGTTTAATATCAATTTCTGCTTCTGGCTGTGCAKATATTTGACCACAGAAATGTTTGGGAAGTTTCTTCTGTGAGAGTAACTTCCATAACCATTTTACCTATTGCTGTTTGGCAAGGCAGGTCAAACTAGATGAAGAAATACAAGGGACCTGGTCTGGAAGAAAGTATAAGTAAACTAAAGCCCTGTGTCTCCCAATACCCTCTGTTGAACAGGATTCCTGGGAAGTTCAACAAATGAGTAGGTAATTTATGCTTTTAACGTCCTTCTTTTCAACAGCCATTTTTATCTCAAAAAAATCTGTATGCTTTGCTTTTGCAGCAAGCTTAAGCAAATATGCTGGGATGCCCAGAGAGATTTTCAGGGCTGAGTGCCACTGGGGACAAGGTGACAAGCAGGGTGTCCAGAAAGGTGATACCAAGCCTGAGGGCACAGTCTTTGAGGATGTCACAGTGCAGGAAGAGGTGAATTTGAAACCCTGGAACTGAGATTCCCTTAACAGAGTTAACCAATGTTTCCAAGGGCCCTTGATTGGCGTTGCAGCATCTAGCAGAAGCTTCTCTCTGTTCAAACAGGCAAAGAGGAGAAAACCTTTYAGAGAAGTATCGTGATCCTCAGGATTTTACAGCAAGATGAGATGCCAAACCTTGAACTAATGTAAGACAAAGAATTTCCCTCTTCTGGGTTTCTCTTCCAATCTCTGCTCTGTTTGTTCCTGTCCCAWTAAAAGGTGATGTTGCTTTTCCCACTCTTGACTCTGAATTCCCCTGACACTTCTCAGTGGTCTGTATAGGTGGCAATATATGCAAATTACAATGGTGGGAAGTTGGAAGATCCTTTTTGTGAAAAGCACAAAAAGAGCACAGCACGTGATGGAATCACAGCCYGTTTTCCTTTTTGAACCAAAAAATTTCTTTTACTTCTCCGAAGGGATGTCAAAATCCAGGGGAGATGTGTTTTCTGCCACAAGGACCGTGTGATCACATCTGGTAGACCAGGTGTGTTTGCTCAGGYAGGGTCACACAGAGGTAGCCGAGGACACTCAGACCTGCCCTTGGCAGAGCATGAATGGAAAGGAGCAGGAGTCAGAAAGAAATGGCTGGGACCTGGATAAGGCTGCAAAGGAAGGATTTCCCAATTCTTTCTCCTTTGCTGGCCCAAAACCATCACCTTTGACCACTTCACCTCTGGCAGCAGTGATCCAGATCCACAGTCTGGCAGGACCCACTTGCCCTCTCAAATGCTGCTCAAATCATAACATTCCTGCCTTTTCCCATCCCCTGAGGAGGATCCCAGGGCACAGTGATCCCCCAGCATGCAGGGGAGTGGGATGAGGCAGGAGGTGAGGGATTTGTCCATGAAAAATTACTCCCCTTACAGGAGTTTTTCCATGAAAATACTCAAGCCCAAGAGGAGAACTATTAGAGAACTATTACTGTGGGATCTGGGTAGTATCCTTTTCCCATTTATAACCCAACAGCTGGCTACCTGGGCAGCCAAATGTGAGCTGACTTGGATTTGATTTCATAGTACATGGCTGAGAGAGCACTTAATACGTATAGACCAGGCATTGATTTTTGTTACCACGTAACAGTGCCAATTTTGCTTGGATGCCTCAAAAAGTGTTCTAAGATCAGCTTACCCAGACTATCAAAATCAAAAAAAGTCTACAATGGTGAGATCCGGATCTCTTACTGACACACCTACCCTGCTTTCCTGCACCCTCTCCTGTATTTTAATATCCTTGAAAATGTCAAAACAGTTTTAAAGAAAATTGGAAAACTGATGAATTTGATTAATGAAACATGACTACAGTAAAAYGACAATGATACAGGGTATTTYATCCTTGCATTATTCATCTAGTTTAATACAATTATTTTTGCAGGCAGAGGAGCACAAAAATTTTGCCACTACTTTTCAGCATTTATCAAAACTTCTGATTTTTTCAATAAACAGACTACTATAAATTAAGCAGTATCTTGATTCTATAAAATTATTGTGATGCTATGGCATATTTAAAATCTTTATGGAACACAGAAAATAAATTTATGTCTTTAACATACAAAAATGTACACCATACAAAATCTGCTTATTTTATGATGTTATTGAAAAAAAATTATATATTAGCAGTTCTTGAAAATTCATTAAATTCTGACTTTTACCCCTGAATATACTGCACACTTAGGAAGACAAACTTGGTTTGGCAGTGYTGTGTGCTGCCTTTCTCATATTGTCAGTTTCTCATGTTCATGTCAACCTTCTGCTGCCCAAAGCACAGAGATCATTTGAGACATTGGACTCTTTTGAGTGAGCTGCAGGAAGCACTGATGGCAGCAAGGGCCCAGGAACTCTGAATAGGAGCAGAAGGAAAGAGCATTCACTAAAAGAGAAGTGTATAAATACAGAGGGATGGATTTGGCTGAATGGCTGTGTGCTTCTCTGGGCTCTAGGCTGTTTTCCACTCCTCCCACGCTGTTCCCAAGGTACCGGTTGCCACTCATTAGCTCTCAGTAGCCAYGTTTCTCAGCAGCTCTTGTGTCAAACTGACCATTACAATTGGGTATAAATCGATTGTAAATCACACAGCCTGGCTCTGCCAAACCTTCCTCCCCTGCAGCTTGGCATGAAGATAAGAGACTCCACAGCTCACTGCAAAAAGAGCACATTATCTCAGGAAATGGTACATCAGCAAACCAGAAATCATACCTAGCACCAAAGAATAGTGAAAGGACAATAAAGAATCCATTCTACTCTATGGAAAGATGAATAAGCAAAGGATTGCATTATTTAGAAGGAAGAGATGAGATTCTGAATGAACACCTACAGTGCAGATGTCTCCATCTGAARTAATCACAGTGGGCTCCCTTTAGAGCTGTTGAGAGAGACAACATGACAATAGAGAGGAACTGACACTTTCACAGGAACATCTCCCAAAAATCATCTGTTCATCCCTGCTAACTGCAGGGAGGCATGATCCCTGTCTGAACTAGTCTTAAAACCTCAGGTTCTGTTTAGGCTTTTGCAAGCTAAAAACAATAGTGCTGAATGAGAATTAGTTTTCAGTAATACAGGCAAATGTTTAAGAGAAAATGAGTAATCAAATTATGTGCTATCTGGTCCTCATATTCTCATTTGCCAAATTGACTCAGATTAATAGAAAATTGAATAGCAGGAAAAATATAAGTGGGAGATGTCAGAAATGAGACAAGAGCCAGGATTTTCTAGATGCATGAGCAGAGAGAGAATATTTAAAGAAAAACATAAGTATAGCCATTTCTCAGATGTAAAAAGAGAAAATTTCACATTACTGGAGGGATATAAAGAAGATCTACATGTAGACATGGTTCYCCCCTTGTTGTGCAGTTATTTTCAGGTGGTTCTCCACCTGCCCACAGCTCCAGTTTTCATATAAAACTTTACCTTGAAAATTTAGACATTTTAGTTCTCTTACCTGCTAGGCTGAGCATACCTTAGCAGTTACAATCTTTACAGTTTCTCGCTTTTTTATTTCTGTATAATTATTGGAACTAATTTCCTTCATCTATGAATTGTGTATGTCTTCTTTATATTGCCTTATTCWTCATTTGTTCATTGCCATTTTTCTTTACAATTGCTAATAACATTTTAACACATTCTTGTGAAAGCCTAATTGCCCTGCAGTGGAATCTCTCCATTTCTTTCAGTTTTCAATTCCTGTCTGGGACTTACCATGACAAATCTTTTTTTTTTTTTTTTTTTTTTTTTTT
>NW_026623404.1:1029854-1121126 GCF_030028575.1 Malurus melanocephalus
CATTTTCACAACTGTGTGATATTATTGGCTCATACTCAGGTTATGACTCGCTACACTGACAGAGGTTTCCTGCCATTTTCCATCCTACTAAATTAATTTCAGCCTTACCTGCCCACACAAGAACAGAAAACACATAAAGGGTCCACTTGTCATTGAAATCTCATTGTGATTTTCACTTGCATATGACGGCCAGCAAGCAAATCAAATATCCTTAAGAAACCTACTGAGCAGAATGAAAGCAAAGACCATGGCCAGTACCAAAAAAAATTGCTTTGCTTATGTCTCATGGTTTTTTATATATTTTGCACTGAGACATTCACTTCTTTTCCTCGCAGCTGTATTAGGGGCCAGAATTAGCAGGAAAGGAGGTTCACAAATAAGGAGCAGAAAATAGTAGCAAAAAAAGTAGGAGTATCTGCTCAAGCAGAATTTACAATGGCAGCTGGGGATAGAGAAAAGTGCTATGTGGCTGCAGTCCAGGTGTGTGGGAAGAAGCAGAGGGAAGCTGTGGAGAGAACACCTGGGACCTGCAGATAAAGCCAGAGCAGACAACTCCATCCATTTCTGCCCAGGATGCAGGACACCACACACTTCCCAGGGACAAGGACAGAAACCAAGGCATTGTCTCACTTGGTACTGATACTTGGCTCTTTCTGAAGGTCTAATCCTGCCCACACTGCTTTYTACAGCTCTCATCATTTTTGTTGATCTCTTCTGGACTGTGCTCTGTTGGTCAAACTCTGGTTTGAACAATATTTCAACACGGATCTTGCCACTGCAGCATGATAGTTGAAAGGTGAAAGTTTTCTAATCATTAATTTAGTAAAAATATTCACAAGGGTGGTACTTGAACCTCTCTTCCTGTAGAACTGCACTCTCAACTCTCTTTGAAAGCAACTGTCCTCATGTTAGTGCAATACTTTGCACCTGTGCTTATTTTGAATTCTATCCACATCCTCCAGTGTCTTCGTCTCCCAGGCTGGTGACATCTAAATTTAATAAGTAAATTCTGTATTCTACTGTGCAATAAAAATAAAAATATCAAGTAATTTCAGACCTAGAATAGTCTCCTGTGGGACATAGCTCAATATGTGGTTTTACAGAACTATCAGGCATTTGACATTTCCTTACTATTGATTCCAATTGCAAATTAACAGAAAAAAAMCACAAAACAATGGAGAGACAGACCCTCCTGTAGTTCAGATTTATTGACAGCCAGAGACCTAATGCCAATTTACACCCACAGCAAATCTTCAACTAAAGATCACTTCACATGTGAAGTGATGTCACTCCAGCAACTTATTCTGAAAATTCATTGGGAAAAGTTCTCAGGAAACTTAGCCTTAGCCACAGCAATAAGTCTGTTCCACCCCCTGAAACTGAGTATTGTGGTGTATCCAAAGTGATCCATCTCCCTGCTCTGCGTCAGGGCTGCACTGCCCTGGTTTTACACCCTGCATACACACTGGTGCACACCTGAGCTTTCTCCTCCAGTAAACCAGGTGGTTCCCTTGGAGGGGACAGAATGCCACCAGGTACAGCATCATCTGCATTGGGTTGGGGGAGTGGGGGAGGAAGGATGAAAAGAAAGAAAGAAACTGTTCAAAAAGCTCTGAAAATAAAATTGAATATTTGTAGATTATTTTGATAAATACCAGATCATTCAAATTTAATTTTTTTTTAAAAAGAAGGACTTTATTAACAGATCCTGAACACCTAAGAAAGGGAGGATGAAAAGAAAGGAGGAGCGGTGTCTTTCTTTGTCATCAAAATGTCTAAAAATGCTTAATATATGTAAACACCTTTTTCTTATAGCAAATTTTTTTATCTCCTAAGGTAATCCAGGTCTTGAAACCTGGATTGAAACAGGTTGAAAACTGGTTGAAAACACTTTAGCCATCACTCTGAGCTGCATGCTCATATAGGGAGCAGATGACACCCTGATCTATCAGGCAATGCAATGGTGTAAACTATGCCTCATGTTTTGACAAAAAGTCTTGAGGCCATCACACTAAAGCAAAGACCCATGTGAGAGAGCCCATATTCCATATGGATATCCATGTGTGGAATTACAATCCCTTTCCAGTCCAGAGCAAGGTAGAAATAAAGGATGGCCATTGGGAACTAGCAAATACTGCCGGCCACTGAAGTCTGAACATTGCACTGAAGGAGCAACTCAAGCAAGAATCCTCTCTCTCTCTCAAGAACTCTTCCTAGACAGTCATACTGATCCAGGGAAATTCCTGAGAAACAGACCCTGTTGTCTACAGTTAGTCACCTCTGGGATTGATGCTGCAAAGCCTTTAAGCACAGCATTAATCTTCTGGACTTCATTTATATTCCCAAAGTTCATCAAGTGCTARAGGGCTTTGCTGTACTTGAGTTTGCAGCACCTTAAAAGCTCCGACCTTCAATCAGCAGCCTTCAAACTGAGGTGCCAAAGCCCTCACCACTGACAGTGGAGCAATGAYCTGGGAAGCCCTGGTCCTGGCACAGCTTCAGCACCTTTGCTGCTGGGATGCTCTGGGGTGTCTGTCAGAAACAGGTGAGTATGAGGGAAACACTGGTTAGGCACAGAATAACCCRAGATATCCTGTATACYTGGGACTAATTTGGAGGGGAAAYATGARRGCTGGTGCTGTTGATTTATAGCAKGTRTTTCTTTCRTAGTTTTGAACCTGCTGTATGCTTSATTTCAGCTCCTRCAAACACACRGATCCAGACCTGCATCCYTCACCTCACCTCTGTCATAGYCRTCAAGAGCAAGAATTGGTCACCACCTGTGAACAATGGCAGCTGTTTGGGCCATGATCTATTTATTATTTCCACTCTGTTAAAGCCCTGATCTAGAAAGRTCCAGTTTACTCAGTGAGTTTCCATAGTGCTCTTCACTGAGGTATCCAAGGACTCCACAAACTTTAGTTTCTCTTGTGAAACAAGGGAGTGACRTTTCTCCATGAAATAGTCCAGGCACCAAGGCACCCTGGACTAAAGACAAAAGCACCCATTCACTCTTGAGTACTAGATCTCCTTGACTGTATTTCAACGTTTCAAGTATTATGCATGATATAAAAATTCAAGGTAAAGCTGCAACTGCTTGTGGAAAACGCTGGTCTAAAGTCGAGACTGCAGTGCCTCATTGCAAACAATTCAGAAAAAAAAAAAACAATGATTAGGAATTCATTTATGCATAAGGGAAATAATCCAACTTAAACCACCGGGGCAGTCATGACAGAGATGCCCAAGGCAGCATCCACATTCAGGACTCAGGTTTCAGTCTCCAGCCCAGTCTTCCCAGACAGACCCTGGCTCCCTGGTGTCAAGACCCAGTCCCCTCTGCAACATTTTCTTCTTTGTCCCTTCCCCAAAGACCTGGAAATGAATAGGGGAACAGTTATCCCAGCACCAYTAAAAYTGTARCAGTAAATGGCGCACATGTGCCACMCCCCRCTAGCTCATGCTGTGGGTGATGATGAGTTACAGGGGGCAGGAAAGTTCTGAGGAAGTAGAGTGTTGGAGACAGAGGAGGCAAATTGTCCGTCTTGGCACTGASGTACTGAACACGGACAAAGCAAGGAAGAGCCAGAACAGCCATGGGTAGAAGGCCGAGGAAATCCTGTCAGCCCAGGAGATGGGATCATTCACATACCTGCAGTGTGCCATGGGACCCTCTCCCACCTCTTCCCCCAGCCTTGTGCATTCATGGAAACCCACCTGGAGAAGAAAATATTGGCTGGGACAGTGGGACCAAAATGCTTGCTGATAAGAGGAAGGTTCTCTTGCTGTAGTTCGCCCATCTCCTTACCTGGGGTGCTTGCTTGCAGYCAGCTGTTGGGAAGGGAGAAGAGTTGCTGCAGAAAAGATGTTGGACATAACAGAGTCCTGCATCCTAGAAAAGACAAGGGTTTTCYCTCATCCCAGCTCCCATCTCCTGTTTCAGACCATGCATTCCTATTTTTTCCACACTCCCCATGTCTGATTTCCGGCCCCTCTCCATTTTCTTTGGGAAGTTCTGACACCATCCTMTTTGTGTACAGCAGAGGTAGATTTCAGGAACAAGGGAGGCTGCGTCTYTCCTTTCTGTCCAGCACCAGAAAGCTGAAATTGTACATCAGCCCCAGATGCTGTTGCAGCAACACTCCTCCTCTGCTCAGGGCTAAAGTTTATCTAGTAGGAAAGGAATAACCAGTCCAATTTATGTAAGTGTTGCCAAGGCTCATCTGCATAGGTGAAAAATGCTCTTTTTTTTTGTGTAATTTAATGTTCACATTAACTAGGGTGTACAAAGACATGTGGAGAGGGAATTCATATGATGGATATACTGTCAGACTTCACATTGTGACAAAAACATCGGCTTTTTACAGCAGTGTCAAAGTGTCCTTCAAAGAAAGGGCTGAACCTGAAGTTTAGCAGATAAGTGCACAGCACAAGGAGTTCCACCGATGTGGCAAAGCTGCAACCAACTGAAAATCTTTGGAAAGGAACCYGGTCAGGACAGCTGCTATTCCTCCCTTCTGCAGTTTCCTCTGAATCCTCCATGGCTTCCGTAAGACTCAAATGATTTTTTTTTTTTTCCAGAAGCCACTCACTCACACTCTACCCACTATAATATGCACCGAACAAGAGGTCCATCTCACATTCATGGGAGCTGACAGTCTCTGAATAGATTTGAAATTTCTTTGTCACTGTCCTAAAGAGCCCGTATGCATTTCCCAGTCATGCTGTTTTTGGCAACTCCTTGAAAMCCTGACACTGCTGTTTCCATTTCTTCCCCCAGTGGTCATCCTTCATAACAGAGTTCATTCCTCCTCACATACCAGACAGGGGAGAGACCCTCATGCTCAGCACAAGGGCTGAGGGAATTCCAGAGTGCCTGCAGGGGGGTCCCTGCCATCTTAAGGACGGACCACAGGAGCAGCAGAGGGAGAGAAGAAAGCAGACAGCTTCTTCTTTTCATGGCATCACCTGCAGGTCAAAGMCCTTTCTCAGTGTTTCCCTTCACTCCTCCAGGTTTGTGTAGGCTGCAGCCACATGGCAGGTCTGGGTGTCCCTGGCTGCCACTGTGTCACTGCCTGAGCAAACACACCTGGCCCTTCAGCTACTCTCTTGGGTTCTTGCTTGGACTCTCATTTCAGGGGRAAAAAAGTGAGTGCCTGGATGAAAAATGTGCCTGTCTCAACTATCTGCTATGCTAGGGTCCCTTCTCTTCTGCACYCAGATAGAACTCTTGTGTACCAAATTCTTTTGGAGTGGGCTTTTGTATCACAGTTCTGCTGCCTTTGGTCCCTTCCAAAAATATTTTTCTTTCACCACTTTTYCGAGTCCATCTTGTCCTCAGCATTAAATATATTACATAAAAATACTAAATCAAACAAATAATTGGTTACTCATGATACACTAGTTCTTGAGTTTCCAGTGTACCTGCTAGAGTGTTTAATTTTCTAAGTAGTTTTAAAAAGGAGCTCTATCCCTCAGGCAATGCACACTGTGACATGAGCAGAATTTAAATTTGCAAAATTCGTGACACAAACCTTCACCATCTGAGTGGGGATCGCAACTGTAGGAGAAGTAAACTACCATTCTAGCACAAAAATGTTTCTATCTGTCTCCCTTGAGCCATAGCCTTATCACTGTTCCACAAAACTTTCCAGAAAAACTTTTGAGTCAGGCACTGCAACCACAAATGGAAAATTTCTGCACAAACGGATATAGACTGCAAAAGCTACAAGCTACGGAAATCAGTCTTAGAGAAGCAACAGCTGGAATTCTCAAGAGATATTGCTAGCCAGGCTGTACACAGCAGCAATGCATATAAATCCTTCTAGAAGAAAATGTAAGCATCATGCTGAGTCCAGATATCTCGCAGTTCCTTTTAAAAATTGAAATATATTTCAGATGGAACCCTAGAAGAGATTCTYTTTATTTTTAAAGGTAATGTGTTCAATGTGGCACATAACAGGCTTTATTTAGTGTGCACACAAAGACTYGGCCTGTGCCGAGGACCAATGGCTGTGCTGTCACCAGGACAGAGCTCAAGCACAGATACTCACCAGGTCACACATCCAGGGCATTGGGATCCTTTTCTCCTGYTGCTTCCAGGGAGCAGGAGCACAAAGCACATTTTTGCCATCCCTGTATCTGATGAGGAGGCTCTCAGACAGCATGGAAAATCTCCARTTTCACTTCAGTGGACGCACTGGCTTTGTACTACAGGTAAAAGCCTTCTTCACTGCCAGTAGTGTTTTATGCCAGCTGCCCACATGGCATTAACTCCCTCCAAAAACCCTCCTTGATCCCACAACATGATTTTCCACTACACCACCACCTGCAGTGGCTGTAGCAGTTCACAGTTCCTAGGTTGCATGCCAAAAGCTGTCTCATATCTAGATTTCCCTCAGAATGTCCAGTTTTTCAGTAATTTTATGAAGATGGAATATGGATTTCTTCCTTTTCTTGAAAATTTATGGACATTCCTCAAGAAAATCTGTCACAAAAATAGGGCAATCCATGAAGACATGAACCATGTTAACCTCTCATACAAATGTCCTAAATGTCAGCCTCTGTTTTCCTGGTCTTTACTTATTCCCCCAAGTAGGATTGCACTTGGTCTTTGAGYGGCTTTGAATACTACAAAGGTATCTGCACACATCACTTGCTTTGGGGAAATTCCTCAGTGCTTTGGTCATTTTGTCCCTTCTTCTCCCACAGTTAGGTACAGAAGGGCAAGGCTCATGAGTTTCTTGAAATTCAGATCCAAGCAGCCTGGCCACGGTAGCTTCACCCCCCCCCAATGAGGCTGATACTTTTTTTTTTTATTATTATTTTAACTGTATCCCTATATGAAATGGAGTTACACACACACACACACACACACACACACACACACACACACACACAAAACCAACAACAAAAAAACAAAAACACAACAACCCACCACCAAGGTTTTCTCTCCAAACTGGGGAAACTGGGGCAAGTCACTGAGGAAAAACACTCCATCAAGAACATGTGTCTCTTCTGTGGCCACATCTGCATGATTTTATCATGTGAATTAGACCCTGGCTCTGGCCAGTGTGGGATCTATTAGCTAAAAGTTCCTCAGACAAAAGGAAGTCTTAGTGCATAAATTAATGCAAATCAAGCCCAAGCCTGGGSTCTTTCCTCCCATGTGATGCTGGGAACTGTTATGTTCTCTGTATTGCTGCAAGAGATGAATACTCTGCTGGAGCCTAGGGACAACAAACWGATGAGAAAGGAGATATTGGCAAGGAAGAAGACAAGATCCAGAACTTCAGCTTTACAGCCTGGATGAGAAAGAAATACTCAGAAAATAGCCAAGTTTGTGCACTGGTATTGAAACCACGTGGTGTGTCACCTTCAGTATCACCTGGATGTAGCACAGAATTCAAACGCTAGACACTGAAAATGCCTTCTTCAGATCTGTCAGGAAATGAACGTGCCTTGACAAAGCAAATCAGAGGTGCCTCAAATCTCACYAGCAGCACAGCAAAATTCAAAACCCCAGCAAGTTCTAACCGGAAGACACTGCACCTCTGCAKAGGACAGCAGTGTTAATGAGTCTCCACTGCTGCAGTGGCACTGGCTGCTACAGATGCACTGGAGATCTGCTGTCTCTGCTCCCACACCAGGTTTTCAGTGCTGCTGCATCAGGGGGACTCAGATTGGAGAGGTTTTCTGGTCCACAAAAGTGTTGCAAAAAAGTGAGCATATTCCAAAGCACACAGTGAAATTCCTGTTCTTTAAATTGTTCACTTGAATAATTACTCCATATGTGGCAATAGCAGACAAGCTCAAATGGGATTGTTTTTGTAGAGCTGTGGTTTCTTTGAGAGTTTACTCAAGTAAACCACTGTTTCTGCTCTTCTTTTCCCTGTTTGACCCCAAACGTCCTTTCACCTCGTACCCTTACCTTAAAAAGGAGGTGATGACAGTCTGAAAGGGTGTTTCCTAACCAAAACCCAAGCCAGATCAGTGCYAGACCTCAGGCTGTCTCAGCTGGGCTCACCCAGCTCCACGAACAATGCTGTAGCTGGAGGAAAGTGCCAAGTATCCCAGAAAATTGGCTCCATGGTATTCCTTTCATGTCAGGGCTAGGCAGGATTTATTTCTTTGTTTGTTTTCTTCACTTGCTGCTTTGTGAGGCTCACATTGCTGGTCAGGAAAAGGACTCCCCAGGCAGCAGGAATTTGATGTCTGACAGTTTCTCTTCTGCAACTCTAGTCCAGCTTGTATTAATAAAGGTTGAAGATTATTTAGTACTTCCAGTCTGCTRGTCAGTTCCAGAGGGGATGGGAAATTCAGGACAGATTTAAACTCGCAGTAAAATATAAAGCATTAATATGTGATTTAACAAATATTCTCATRTACTTAATTTATTAAACACGGCATATGCAGTAATGTATATGTGGCCCTGGTTACTTACATTCTCCATCAACAGTTTGCGTAAACAGATCCCAGCTGCTTGACTGCTTTTGTTGATATTCTCGATGTTTTCTCAATTTTACCCTGGAAATACAGAGAAAATAAACACTTTGTAATGATGTTTCTGACAGCAGCCTTCACCCATTCACTGTGTGAAGCTCCCATAGGCTCCTGTCGTTTGGCATTTTACATTCCCCTCTCTGAGGCACCCAAACCTCCGTGGGATTACCCTGTCCCTCTCCTGCAGCAGCTGTGACCTGTATGCAGYGCATGTGGACTTGCAAACCTTCTCACTCCCTGCAGAGACCAMGGGACTGCACTCCTACTGTGAAATGGTTTGAGTCCCTGGAGMAATGCTCCTATGTCCTCCCCTTGAACAGGGGGTCATTCCTGTACAGCCACCAGCCTTCCCCCTTGGCCCCCACAGTTACCACCCAGCCTAGCTCTACATGGCAGGGACAGAGACCAGTGATGAAAAGGACAGAAAAACAKGGAGTAGCCTTAGTCCCCGGAGCTCCCTGCATCATCCTTCCCCCAACCTCTCCCTCTATTGCACTGCTATTCCCATGACTCCCTCTCCCCTGTGCTCCCACATCCCAATTCCACGGTCCGAGCTCTCACGCTCATTATGTACAAGTCATGTTTTCCAGACTGCTGTTTTTGCTGCTTTTTGTTGGACTCCATCCAACTGGGGCACATCCATCTGGAAGTTCAGTGCCCCCAGCTGAGCAGAGCAGCCCTGCTGGGAGCTCACACTTGCTGAGAAGGAAACTCACTCCATTTGYCTTGTAGGCTGTAATTTGGTTCGTATTTCTCAGCACGGAGACRACCTGACACCGCTGACCTGTGCATTGCCTTTGATCCTTTAGGASCCCCAGACCCTTCTCTGCAGAGTGATGCCAATGCAGGGATTTCTCTCCATGCAGCTGCTGATTTCTGCAGAAGGTGGGAGCTCACCCTTGTCCCTGCAGAATTGCATCCTATTTTTCTCAAATTGGATATTTCTCCAATYTGACAAGACTATTTGTCAAGCTCAAGCTCTGTCTTCCAAAATACTCACAGACTATTCAGCTTGCTGTGGCCTGCAAAGTTAATAAGCTTGTTATTTGTTTTATAGACAGCCATTAATAATGACCCGGCCTGGCATTTCCCTGCTAGTGAATTTCTTCCCAGAGGCCACCTTGTTCATTCTTCACAAAGCTTTTCTGTGGAAATTGGATTTGCTCAGGCAAGAGATAGGAGGAAACAAAGCTAAACTCAGATTATTACTCATTTCCCATTGAGGGAAAAACACATAATTGATGTCATCTACCATGGAGGATCCTGGGCTAAAAAAGGGATTGTTCCTCCTGTAGCAAGGGATCTGCCATGATAGTAAAGAACCTCTCATTTTCCATGATCTACCTTCTGCCCTTGTACTCTCAATATCCAGTCYCACAAGGAGAATTCATTTGTGATTGAGGCATTTTTCTTGTGAGGTGGTTTGGGTTTTTTTCTTCGCCTCTGTTTGCAATCAGAAAGCAGGTCCTTGGAGTATAACAGACTCAATACCTGAAGCTCAGGTTTCAGACTGAAGGGATATTACTAAAGAAGAATTTTGAGACTTTGAAGGCAAGAGTAATGGGGATTTAACTACTCAAATATCCAAAGCTCCCAGCCAACACAGAAAATACCAGAAGGAAGTGCAAAGAAAGAGCTCAAAAGGATAAATCTGTGTGGTTTAGGAAAGAGAAGGGATGAGATAATGTCTGGAAATTAATTAAAGCAGAGAAGTGACTGGGTAAACTGGGAGGATGAACATAAATCAAGCAAGAAACGTGTTCAGAATTAACTCGGAGGACAAGGGCAGGGAAGAATTTTGCTGTCACAGTTATGGCAGTAACACTGCCCTATACCTAGTTTTACACCCATTCAATCCCAAACATCTCAGCAGMCATGGCTTTTTCACAGAACCTGACTGCCTTGCCCAAATGAGGAACAACTTCATAAAAAGGTAAAGTTTCTGAAGGTCATATTCTGTCAAGTTTTGAAGATTTTTTTCCTCACAAAAAATTCTTTTGTCAAATTTGTTTATTTCCACTCTTCAAAGTGAGCAAGAGCTGGCAGCAGTATATCATGCCAGGATAGTTATGGCTTTACCTGGTATGAAATACCAGCAAAACTTTGCCAGTGATAAAGTTCCCAGGGCTCACCACCTGGAAGGAATTTATTGGCATATTTCATAGACAAAGAGAAGCACTGAATTTTCAGATAGTTTTAATTTGCTTTTGCTCACACACCCTCTTCAGATCAGAAAATCCCTCCTAGTAAGTTCTCCAGGGTGGCTGTGGGGCACTATCCCAGCTGCAGGATGCCCATCTCTCTCTGTTTGTAAATTAATTAACACTATTAATGTTTCTTCACATCAAAGATTCAGGACCCTGACAAAAAATCTGTAGGACCAGCTGATAYAAAAGAAGATCCCAATAGATATGGYCATTTTTCAATYATTTATTTGCTTATTGCTCATAGTGGAAGAAACTTTGTGTTCAGATGGCTCCAGACATTCTTGGGGGTTAGGGTTCTTAAGAAAGATTAGGTAGAAATCAAAATTACTGTAGAAGAGAGAATTAAAAAGTCACAGAGTGAATGGCAATGAATGACTAAAACTGATAAGAACATAGGAGTTCTAGGATATCTCTAGACTGGAAGAGCTAAGATCACAGCAGCGATGGCTAATGWGACATTTAAAATTACTGGAAAGTTAAACAGGGGTAAACATGAGGGCAGTTTTAAAAATTTGCTCCAAAGCTGATCTGAGTAACTACAGGCCTGTTATTCCAGTTTAGATACTACAGTGGGGTCTGCCACCCTGTGCTGGATCCTTCTGGCAAAGTCTTTGTAATGGGGAAACTGCAAKGGTGGCCTCTGTGAGAAAATGCCAGGGGCTGCATCCATGTCAGACAGAGCCAAAGACAGCTGGCTCCAGGACACACTCACTGCCCAAAGCTAAGCCCATTAATGCTGCTGGTGGCACCTTGCTGATAAAATATTTAATAAAGGGTAAAAATCCTGCCCAGCAGCTGGAGAGAGGAGTAAGAATACATGAGAAGAAAAGCCCTGAAGACGTTGAGGTCAGTGCAGAGGACGGGCAGGAGGTGCTCCAGGCACCAGAGCAGAGATTCCCCTGCAGTCCCTGGTGCAGCCCATGGTGAGGCAGCTGTGCCCCTGCAGCCCACGGAGATCCACAGGGATGCAGAGACCTTTTGAGCCACTGCATCTGTTGTTAAACTGACCTGACAGAGACAGGAGTACAATGTCAGTCTCAAAGGCTGACTGATGCCCTTGGCAGCACYGAAGAATTCTTGATACTCAGTCTTTTATCAAAAAACTATCTTTAGTTTACAGATGTGGGARCAATTTATCTGTTTTTATCTCCGATGACATTGCAAAGGCCATTGCAGGAATGTTTTGAGCCCACACACACAGTGGCTGCTCCTCACCACCATCTAGGAAGGTTTMTGTTGCTGGAGAAGGTCAGCTGAGAACACAGCTCCTGGAGAGCCACCTTACAAATGGGCAGTAAATAACAAAATRCCTTCTGCCCCAGGGAAAGGGGGATTCACCTAAACCTGCACTTAGGAATCCACAATGTAAAAGTGTATGTGCAATGTCAATAAGACTACTCACTGCAAGCACTTCATTCTTTAATCTTGATGTTTTGGCTCTGTAATTACCTTTTAYTGCTCTGCTGATTTCTGATTATTTTGAGGACCTGCACTGTTTTAAAATATTTTGTCTTTTCTGTAACTCTCTGTTCTTTTTTGTCATAGGGTGGAGGACTTAAGTTATAAAAAAAATTAAAGACATTTCCTTTTGGTTTACATATTTGCAAAATCACAGTACCAATCTTTGYTCTGACTGGCCATCACATCTTCAGGTGCTGAGTCAAATGCTATCCTGCCTTCCAACAGCTTGATTAAAAGAAGAAAGGCCGTGTGACCCCACCCTTAGCTGCCACAGCTCACCAGCAGAGAAGTTACCAGGCTCACTGAGTTCAAACTCCAGCTTTCCAAAGTAACATAATTAAAAATCCATCCATCCTGGGCTTTCAAGCTGGTACTTTTCCTGACTGACTAGAAACCTGCAGGTTAACTGAAGAGAAAGGAAGCAGTGGGTGAAGTAAAAGAACYTCCCCTGGTGACAAAATGTTAATTAGCAGGGATGTTGGAGGCATCACTGGATGCACAGGAAAGTTCAGTGTATCAGCAGGTCTGCCCAAAASTACTCATTGGTCTGCACTCCAGCAGCACAAATTCAACTGCTGATTCTGATACCATCATTTTCATTTCAGATAATTCCTTATTCCTAGAGCTGGGGAAGTTTTCTGCAGGGAAAGGGACAAGAGAGGAGGGGAGGGAAGGTTCTCTGACCCACGAAGATTCATCAGTGGCAGAATTAAAAACTAATGAGAGAAAAGAGAGGGGAAATATAAAGCAAGATCAGTTCCTTGTTTGTTTTCTTGCTCCCCACCGTGAAGCTATAGAAATGCATCCAGTGTTCRCTTTCTCCCACAGGCAGTTAATCACTTGTGTGAAGAGTTTTCACTGCTTCCTGCTGGAATATCCCAGAACCACTGACCCAATGTCACTGTCTCTGATACCTCCTCTCCACACAGCCAAAAGGAACAATWAAAAATTCAGGAACAATTAAAAAAGCAATAGATATTATATATGTGCAATTTATGGTTCTGTAACTCATGTGATACTTCCATAAGCAACCTAGTTGGGGTGTAGACTGCTGGGGTGGAACTCAGACTGTTAGATGGAGAGGAAACAGAAGAAGGTGTGTGAAAGAGGAAGGCAGAATAAACAGTCCCTGTCAATAAGAGGGACTCAAATGGAGCAAGATTCAGCTCTGTAACTGCGAACTGTGAAGCTTCTCTACTATTTTTGCATCAGTCAGCTCAGGATCTCCTTCCCCACTTAGTTCCTCTTCATGCTTTTCTTCAAGATTCCTGTACAGTTYCAGGTATCTCTGATACTGCTCAGCCCTAAATTTCCACATATGCTGACAGCCTCATCATACAGCCAACATGGAGAAAATTGATATTATCACTAATTAACAGCTCTTCACTGGACACAGAACCTGGCAACAGCCCATTGCTCTTGCTTGTCGTTGCTGTCACTCTCATGAAGAAATCAGTCAACACCTCATGCTTAGAYAGTTCTGTGCCACCAGGAGTGGCAAAACATCCATGAGTTATCCATTCTTCTAAACAGGATCCTGACCACACAGCCCTTCATCCCTGCTATCTGCTTTCTGACATGTTCCTGCTGTCTGTGAGATACAATAACACAGTAAGACATCTTGGCTTCATTAACCCCTGCTGGGTGAGTGTCTAAGGACCTTTACAATTCTACCCAAGGGGTGACATCAGGGGGTTTCAGCTGAAAGCAACACTTCCCCTTTTACTTGCTCTAAGTGGCTCTTACAGAAGCAGGCCATGCCATTCCTCAGTAATTGAAGCCTGGAATAGCTCTTTTTTTCCCTGTTTGGCTGTGCTCATAATGCTGATATAGATATAGATATAGATATAGATATAGATATAGATACAGATACAGATACAGATACAGATATAGATATAGATATAGATATAGATATAGATATAGATATAGATATAGATATAGATATAGATATATACACACATATATATTATACTGCTGATACATGCTGATATACTGATAGTATGGACCCCACAGGACAACTCTCCCTGCTGACAACACCACTGACCCTTCAATGGACTGGGAGCAGCTCATCCTACTCTAAAATTACTCACAGGATACCCTTCATATTGCTGTCAGCAGAGGTTTCTTGCCTGGCCAGTCCCACTGGAGRAACAGGGAATGAAACAGGAGCTCACATCTGAGAGAGGCACAACAGCAGAAGTAGGTTCTGCTTCTGCTGGATGCTCCCACCCTCTCTGGTTCTCAGACCTCCTAAAGATGCACCTGGGCAGCTGGGAGCTGCACAGYTCCCTGGGATGATGCAGCCACACACAGTTTCGCTCCCATTCCCCTGCCCTCAGTACCAGACACAAGCAAAATGAAGTGAGGTCAGCAAGGGCCATGGCAGGTGGGTGGCAGCCGGAGCACATTTTGTGAGGAGGGGTTGACATACTTCACTTTGTCACCTACACTTAATGCATGTCCCAGAGCCAAGGGCAATGGCTCCCAGCGCAGGTACTTTCCTCGACCTCGGTGGGATGGTGAGGAGTGTAGGAAAGCAAGGAGGAAACAARTGAGGACTTCTCAGGGTGAGGGACCCTGAGACTGCTCCTTCTCAAGTTTTGCCTCAGCCCCTGAGAGGCTCCCAGCCCACGACTTCGCCTCCCACCTCTCTATCCCTTCAACATCCCCCTTGCAGCATTGTCAGGACCCTCCTCCAAACCACCATCTCCTTGGGGAATGGTCCCACTCTGCCCCACTTTCCTCCCCTTGCACCCACAAGTTTCCAGAGCCCTGCGAGTCCCCGAGCAGTGCACGCCCGRCGTGTCCCCGCCGAGGGCAGGCACCAGCAGCAGTACATAGCAACAACGAGCACTCCCAGGAGCTTTGCTGACACYCCCCAGGGACTCCCACCCACTCTCCAGGCCCATAAATTCCCGGGTGCCGACAGCTCCATGCGGCGAGGCACGGAGCGGGTTCCCCGCCATGCATTGGCTCCTCCCGGCCATCCTCTCCCTGCTGGGCCCCATCTGCCCTCAGGCCTCGGGGGCGCCGCCCTACGACTCCGTCCTCACCGTGCCCAACGGAGGGCCCTGGGGCTCCTGGGGACAAATGCAATTTTGCCCCAGCGGCTACGCAAAGGGATTTGAGTTGAAGGTAAGGTTTCACTTCTTTTTCAGCGTGGGGGAAAAGCTCTGCTGTGAGGCAATGTTTTGCTCTGATCGTTGTCAGGGCTGGCCGCCACACTTTGCCCCATCACAGCAGTTTGTGTTGTGTCCGCATCATGCAGGGTTCTCAGCAAGAAATCTCTGGTACAGAGTATCTCTCCAGTAAGGGATTTCTATGTAAAGGGGTTTACTGGGTAAGAAAATATGTGGGGTCAGTCYAGCAGAGCCTGTTCCAGGAGGTTGGGACAAGCGCCACCTGCCAGCACCCCAGCTCTAGGAACTACAGTGCATGGTGAGAGGGCATGGCCTGGGACAGCAGCCACCAAGCACTCTCCTGTGTCCAGAGCCCCTGCTCCACCTGCTTGGAGAAAAACAGAGCTGGCCAACAGCAGGCAGGGCTTCCTGAGAAATGCCAAAGAATTTGGCTTCCTGAGAAATGCCACAGAGCTGCCTCACAGCCCTGCTCAGCTGCACAAACGTGCTGGCTCTGTCCCCAAAGCTGCCTCCCCTCCCTCATCATGGCTCACCCCATCACCTCTTCTACAGGGGGACAATGCTGACCTCTCCCATTTTCTTCCCCTCTGCTCAGGTCCAGCCCTACCAGGGATTTTGGCTGTTTGGCGATGACACGGCTCTGAACGGCGTCCGCCTGCTCTGCACGGATGGCACGGTCATCGAGTCCTCCGTAGGGTGGTGAGCAGCCTTGGCTTCCTCACCCTCCTTCAGGGCAGCAGCTCTGGGGAGYACAAGGGGAAAACAGTGCAATAACCATTCCCCATAGGCACCCACACCCCCTGTGAARGTAGCTTGAGGAGGTGGGTGAGTTCCCTTTGGCCACACAGTGTGAAGGTTTCAGGGTAAAGATCTGGCCCCAGGGAAAGGAACAGTTCAGGAAAATGAGGGAATGTTCAACTATAACAGATCTAAAAGCTATACTTTCTCCTTTTCCTCAAATACTTGCTTTGGTAAAGTGCATTTAGTAACAGGGAAAAAACAAGCAGCTGAAATTGCCAAGGGGTTCTGCAGGGCAGCCTGGAGCTGGTGGTGGCTGCACATCCCGGGGATGATGGGGAATGAGAGTGGAACACGTATTCCTAGAAATCTGCCACCCCTGCATGGGTCCCTTGCCCCAGGAGTGCCAGCACCCCAGGCACATTGTGGTGTTGATTGCAGTACAGCAGAGGCTAGACAAGCCTTGGTAAGTTGTTTTTTTTCCCTCTGGCAGCTGGGGAAACTGGACCGAGGCCCAGGTGTGCCCCAGCAACAAGCTGGTTTCCTTCTCGCTGCGCGTGGAAAGGTGGCAGTACCTGAGTGACAACACAGCCGTCAACAATGTCAGGTTCACCTGCTCCAACGGGACGCAGCTCGAGGGCTGGGGACTCGCAGGGGGACACTACGGCCCATGGAGCGGCAACTGCACCTCTGGGGCCATCTGTGGGCTCCAAACAAAGGTTCAGCAACCCCAGAGAAAGTGGGATAACACAGCTCTCAATGACATGAGAGTGTTCTGYTGTCAGTAAGCCTGAGCCCCATCCCATGCCAGCATTCACAGAGCTGCACAGAATTAAACCTTCAATCTGTCCTCGCACCAGCAGCAGTGTACATTATTTTCTGTCTCATTTTGTCAAGGGTAGCCAGATCCCATGGCTACAGCACTTCATAAGAAGGGTCTTTGTGTTCGTTGTGGTTACGCTTTACAACAAATTTGAAACCTGCAAAATTGCTGAGGGTGTTCAGAGGATTCCCACACCTCTGAAGGCAGGAGGTGGGACCGTAAGGGCTGAGCAAGGAAGTAGAGGAGGGATCATCTGCCCTGGCAGAAACTGGTTTCTGGAGGAATGGGAACTCTCCATCCTACCTCCATTATCATTCTTAGGAGGGATCACTGTGCTACATTCATCCATCTATCCATCCACAAATAAGTTCAAATATACCACACAGCTTGTGGTCCCAGCTCCATGCCTCTCCTTCCAGCCTTCTCAACATCTTCAGGAGCCCCATGCAAAAGAGGCAGCCATGGATTTTTATTTCAAATACTGCAGTAATTCACAGATATTGCAGTCAGAAATGTGCCATTACATAGGTGCCTTCCCTGAACCCACCACCATCTCCTTCAGCATCCAAACCTCCTGCTCAGCTCCTATTTTGTCCCACTTTCTAGGGCAATACCTTGTGTGTGAGGACTCCGACCATGGCAAGGATGGGACAGGGACCAGCCACAAACCCAGGTCTCATGGGGCATTCTTCAGGAACAGGCTGGTTGGAGAGAATTATGGTGCACGTGTATGGGATGGGCTCGAGGAGGAAAGGAACAAACAGCAAGCATGAGGAAAGTTACAGAGAGAATTGCAAAGACTTCAGCATACACTTTCCTSAGCCCAAGAAGTGCACAGAGGAGGCAGAAATCTGAGAAAGGCATAGCAGGGAAGAATAAGAAGAATATTATCGATTCTGTAAAGTTCATRGGCTTTTCCCATACTCATGTATTTGAAATTGGTTTCAGTATTCTCTCTGACAAGTAATTCTGGCTTAGGAAGATTGTGARTGGTCCTCAGTAATACCTGTGAGCCGAGACTTTCTGTGCACACATTTGAACACACAGACGGTGTTATCTTTGCTTAATCYCTGCTGGGATTCCAGATGTTCCAGATGTTTCCAAAGTATTAACTGTACCATCATGTGCCCTTAAGCATTCAAAAGGCCTGCTTGCCTTTTGGAATGCAGCCAGGAAAARCCTTACAATAAGTATATTTACAAGCATATTTAACCCTTTCTGCCAAATTTTGAAAACTGGGGTTTAAAAGTCCAAGCAGTTATATTTTAATTGCCAGTTTGGCTGGTTTCCACATGCTTTTCTTATTTCATACCGGCACTGGCAAGCCCCACAGAGCCACCTATTATCTCAGGAGAGAGCCATATTTAAAATCAAAAGAGAAACACTGAATACATGATCTGGCAACAAGGTCACACATCCTCATGGATGATTTCCAATTTTAAGAGATGAAGGCACTCTGGAGGCCGCTCGATTTTTGTTACAGGAATCTCTCTCTACAATTAGATATAATAGAAAAATGCATAACTCAGCTTTTCTTCTGGAAAAAAGGTTCCCCTAGGGCACTCTGAAATACACTGAGAAAAAAAGATGGGATTTTTGTGATGAATGCCTCAAGGGTTTTTATGTTATCTTTGCATTATAATATCACTTTCATATCATTTCATTACTCACTTTTCATTATTCACTTAAGCAAGTTGCTGTACTCTAGACTTTATATGGCATTAAACATGAAAAAGTTTCTGTCCACAAGGAGGATTCTTCACAAGAAAACTAGCCTTAGAAATCATTTCATGATCTTCCCACTCAGGTCTTAGCCCTCCCCATTATAACAAAAATATTTGATTGGGCTTGAACCCAAATGCCAAGGCAGATCCTCTTGAATAATAMATATCCCAGTTTCTTGGCAGTGGAGATCTAACAGTGAAATGSTGGAAGAGATATCCCTGTGCATTACTCCTTCAAATTCATTATTTRACCAGTATCAGATTTTGTACAGATTTTGCACGTCACTACTCTGCAACAGCAAACCCCAGGGCTTGTCACAGCCCAGCACAAAGTGGAAAGGCTCTTGACAAGCACTCACTTCCTGTCCACTCACACCACCACAGGACCCCTCTTCTCTCAGGAAAACCTGAATGGAATACYGGATGGAAATCCAAGGGTTTTCAATAACCCTCCTTCTTCTTGTGCAATTACTCATCTTGGTGCACCCCAAGGGCTGGATGAGGTGGTCAATGCTGGGCTGGGAGCACAGCGTAGCACAGCTATCCAGCATCCCATCAGAGCAGGAGCTGCACTGAGCTCTTATCTGTTCAGAGCAAGTTTGCAAGGAGATAGAGCTCCTTTTGTCCTCAGCCTGTTCTCTCCAGGGCTCAGCATTGTTTCCCAATGTTACCACGAATTCTTCTACACTGAACGTTTTTGTGTTTGCTCTTCTTTCTGTGCTAGATGCAGGATAATGCCTGCTTTCCCTCAAACCTCCCTCCTCACTCAGAAAAGCCCTGTGGAGAATGGGAGCATTCCTGTGACAGCTGCCTAGGGCAGCATTCACATGTTATTGTTTGCACCTGAGAGGCCCTGTTCTACTGGAACGGCTTTGTCTCACTTTCACTGTCTGTTCTGGTGACAGATTTAATCCATAAAAACCACAGGGCTGCTGTGGCATTTGACATTGTGCAGCCAGGGAGCAGAAGGAAGGTCCATGTTCTAATCTTTGCTGCAACTTGAGCACACACATTAGCAGGCATCCTCTTCATGTGCTACGTGAGGTGRCAGTGCACTTAGAAGCTACAGGCCTGTCCCCTAGCTTTCACAACACCTGTGACACCCTTTACTGGAGTGAGAGAATAAATATGAGTAATGAAATAGAGCGGGATGAAAAACACCTCAGTAATCTTCCAAATCTTCCAAGTGTTTCTCCCAAGAGTACTGAAGGAAGACACAGAACGTTTTAATCTTCCCCATTCTTATTCCAAGGTTTGGTTCCCCTGATGCACTAGCAGCCTTTGGGCATCGCTATCACATCACATGGCTGAAACAATGAATACTAAAGATGGGAAATAGCAGTGTTCAGAGCTTTGAAAAATGTTTGTGTCAAATATCAGGACCTAACAGATATCACCTCTAGACAGTGAGCATTTCAAACTACCTCTACAACAGTGGTCAGCCCCAAAAGCATCCTGGAAAGTTTGTTTTCTCCTTAAAAGCTGCAAGGGTTGGACTCTAAATTACACTGTGGGTTGCAGCCTAGAAGCTCTCTGGTGCTTATCAGCATTCTCATCCTCTGAGACCACCACATTCCCTTCAGGAAAACTAAGAAGTTTGAACTTGGCTCCGCATTGAGCAAATGTCCCCAGAGTTCAGAACTCTTCCAAGCCAGCTTATTTCCTGTAGAACATCTTTAATAAGTACTTATTTATATTTTCCTTGAAGTAGAAATACTGTATCTGATTTTATCTGTTATTTTTTGTTTTAGTAGGAGATTTGGGTTTGCTTCCACAAGTGTCTTTGACCTGTAATAAAATCTGTACTGAAGTAATGACTAATTCTGAACAAGTAAGTAACAATTCCAGTTAAATCCAAGGGAGGGTACAAACAACTACATCCCTCTGACCTTTCTGTGCCCCTTTACAGAAATAATCATGTACTTTGAGCAACACAACAAAATTTCTGGTGCAGTGGTTCTGCAAGCTATACCAGAGTGCTGCCTATACCCACATAATTGGAAAGAAGGTTAATGAATTGCTAAAGGACATGCTTCCAGTGGATAATTCAGACAGAAAGCATATTTAGGTGGCCTAACAGTTTATTAAATGAGATTATAATAGATACTTTGCTCTTTGGCAAGTGTCACTTCAAGATAAATTGATGTAACACTTTACCTCTGCAAATTCCATTAGTAAAAAAGGACTGTAACCTCTACTGATGCAAACCAGTGGCAAGCATAATTTCTTTTGAAATGACTGTTTTTCTCTTTTTTTTCTTTTCTATCCCTTGTTATTTTATATCTTCTCTTTGATTTTCTAGCAAAAATAGCATTTAGCCTCAGCCCTGACTTCGGATAGATGCTTTCTCATACTTCCTGCTGTATTGGAGATTTCTTTCTTTTGCTCAGCTTCAGCACAGGGACATTTCCACGGAGAGCAGCTGCCTTCCTTGTGCACGATTCAGCAGCTGATGCAGGAATACCCAGATTGTTGCAGAGCTTTCAGATGCTGCTGAAGGAAGGAGGAGTGGAGGGACACCACAGCATCCACACCCGTTTGCCAATCCCTAAAGCAGATTCCCTTGGATGTCCATGAAGAAGCCAATCCCCTGCMAAGGTCTGAAGGGGGCCTTGCTGAAGAAGAGGAAAGCACACATTTCCAGGGATGTTATACCCTCACTGGTGTGCACGTGGGCCAGCTCCAGCACTGCTGCCTTTCACAGCCACCTGCACCTTTCACAACCATTTCAGTACCGCACTTCTTACCCAAAACATTTTAGCAAAGGAAGGGAGAGTTCTTCTGCCTGAGCTATGTTGTCTATGCATCTGATTTTTCAGAGGAGGTTTCTTCTTAGTGTGTGAAGGGATAAGGACATCTTTTGAAAACTTCCCAGTACCAGCCTGCAATGGTGATACTGTGGGTAACACTCTTGGGGGAGCATCTTAATAGTAGGAAAAAGCATCACCTCTCATTCTTCTCCTCTATGGAATTATATTTAACTGTATTTTTAAAAAATAGAAACTTGATTGTATGAAGAAAGCAGACAGCRCCATTTGCTGGTTTTCACTGTGCTTCCAAGTCCCAAACATGTGGAAGTAACACCTGRTTTTACATGAACAAGACACAGAGGTGCAATAATATCATCATCTTGCTAATAGCTGTGTCATGCTTGCAGTTGTGCTACATCTACCAAAGTCTCATTATGTAGRTATTTTTTCCAGTTTATCACAAAGGCTTGTCAAAAAACAACTACTATCTAAGCACACAATTGCCCTTCTTCTCTAAATATTGCTTGTCTGCTTATACAGATTTGTCGAAATGCACCTCTGTCATCTGCAATAAGGTAATAGGCCTAAAACATACTTAGTGTCACCTTTCACCTTCCACTTAGATACAGAACATGTTTTAAACTGAAAGTGATGYCTTCATTACAGATCTTTCTGTCTGCTCCTTGTAGCAGTTTTAGGTACCATCTCCCAGTAATGGCAACAGGGAAAATAAAACCATTCCAATGTCAGTGTGATTTTYTTGGGATGAAAAGTCATAAAATCACAGAATGCCAGGTTGGAAAGGGACCTCAAGGATCACCTGGTTCAACCTTTCTTGGCAAAATCATGGTGATGATGATCATCATGAAGATTTCCCAGCACRCTGTCCAGCTGAAGCTTAAAATCTGTAGTTTGGCAGGGAGCATTTGTCCTGTTACCCGCAAAGGTCAGTTTTCCCCAACTTCTTTCATCAGTTTGGGTCTYGTTTTCTTTGTGTTTTAAGCTGTTCGGGCCAAGCACAATCTCATTATKTCTATAGGGTGTCCACTGCGAGAGGACACTTAGACCTCCAGCAAAGGGTTTGCCTCCCTCCYCAAGGCTTTTCATGCAAACTCAGACAATGCTGAGAGGAAGAAATTATATGTCTCAGGAGAACCTGCCTCTGACCAAGGAATCTGCATCTTTTTATACCCCTGGATAATATTTCTAAGAAAATAAAGCAATATGTTGAAGGCRGAACATTAAGTTGATGCAAATTTCAATAAGTGAGTTGGAAATACCACAAAAAATGCAAGATTTATAATGGTAGAGAGAGACAAAGACCACAGAACAGCCACAGAGCAGCCATGGGGAGCCATATGTCTCCAGCATTATTTTTCATATAAAGTGAGTAATACACTTTTAGTCAGGCACAACAGCTACAAAAACCTTAGTCATTCCTTTGCACAGGAAGAAYAAATTATTTTTGGGGTCAAATTGTGCTGAGGTTCTTCCAAAGAAAAACATAATTAATAGATAAGCACAAGTCCTTGTGAGGTGATGTTGTCCTGACCAGCACAGAAAAAGCAAGTCAGGAGCTGATATTGTCCTCAGACTTAGCACAAAATCTTTATTGCTGAGCTGCAGCCCATATATCAGGCAACCCATAGCAGTTTGGTTAAAAGGTTGGTGGAAAAGTCATCTCCAGCTCCTCAGGTTAAACGTGTCTCAGTTATTTCTTTCAGTGTCCCCAACTTAAGCATCTAAAGAAACTTCTTTTAGTACAGTTTCACAAAGAATGGTCAAATGAAGGTTTTTTAAATGAAAATGAGACTTTATTTTCTTTCAGAAAGTCACATTAAAAGAAGCTAGAGGGAATCCTGTGCCAGGGAAAGGCAGACTCTGTTGTACCTAACCACACTGTTAGAATCATTAATTAATGGAAAAAAATGTATTTCAGAGACACTATGATCTGTAGGTCCAGATTAATTAGGATAACACTTTAATTATTCAGTGGTAATACATGCCACCTTTGAAACCAAAATCATCAAAAGGGGGTACTTGCAAGCTCAGCAACTACCCCAAATACATTTCCTTCTGCTTGCATTAAGGCAGCAAGTAGACTTAATGCAATTTCAAATTTCTCTGCAAGGCCTAAAGCCACCTCAGTGRGGCAGACTGATTCCCAAAAGCATACCCTGACAAGGAGGGAAGACTCTACAGAATATTTCTCCCCCACCTTAGAAGAGATGACTCAGACCTCTTGAAAGTTCTTTTGTCTTTCCTCATCTTCATATTGATTGGAGTSAAAATAAAAGTATTCTCTCTCAGCTTCTGCTCTCAATTGCCCTTCAAGTGTTTTGTTTTCCTTGTTATTTTCATAAACCATTTTTGTACTTTCTCCAAGCATCTTCAGCAACCTCACCCAGCCTATTTTCAGGGCCATGAGGGTTTCTCCTTCATCCCCTGACTGACTTTTCCAGCATGCCCAGAGCAGCTTCCCCTTTTGTGCCTTTTCTCTCCTTTAAGATTAGCTTCTCTTCAGGCTGGCAGGACCTCCTATCACAGAAGCAACATCACCACCAGAGCCATTAATCAAGGCTCTGCCACTGGTAGGAACAGACCTCAGGCTGTAACTAGAGGCAGTCAGGAAAAYGAGGTTATTTTATTAGCAAATTTCAGATAAAAGGTGGACGTCAGTCACCTGGATAATTACAATTCCTTCTGGCGTCCAAATTACAGAGTTAAACAGCATCATTTTCAACAGTCTGGGTCCAGCAGCACTGTGGAAAGCACATGATGATGGARTATGTACCTGGAAGTGGTCATTTTCTTTATGCAGCTCTGTCTGTACTACCACATCTCACTCTTATCACTGATTTCCCTCTTAACAGTTCTCTTGCTTCACTTTCTTGGCAGGTACAAAAGTTTCCCATAAATTTTTCCAGCCAGTTTTTCTTCGTCTCTGAGTCAGTAGGTTCTGGAGCTGGGAATGATGGAGGTATCCATCATTGAAAACCCCACTGGAAATAATCTTCCCTCAGCCTAATTGCATGCTTGGGCTCCAACATTAGAGCAGAGTCATTATGAGGGTTATGCCAGTGAGTTGTGTTGCTGAAAAATTGAGACCCCCCTTTGTAATTAAGGAATAAACAGAGTCATTACTTTTGGTGCTGTGGGAGTGCAAATAATCAGCATAGTCTCTCAGTCTTCCAAACATCCATGCAAGACAGRACCCTTACCCAGCCACCAACTCAGACCTCAGGTCTTGCCAGAGGCAGGTCTACTCCCATTAATCCAGCTAAGAGTTTTCTGGCAAATATAAGCACACATGCACACTGGGTTAAACTCTCTGCAGGAATTGTAACACACACAGATTTCTCCAGTTACTGGTTTTCAGGTGTCTCAGGTGTATGTAGCTGCTGACAACTGGACCTCCTCCACCTTCTCCAGATGTTGGAGGTCCTTCTCCAGATGTTGACACTTGGAKCTCGCAGCTCTCACAAACAGCACAGCAAGATTACCAGGAAAGAATKGTTTGTGGAAAGGATTTAATACAACGATAAGGCAGGAATGCTGTGCAGGCACAGGGGTCAGTACATTGAACCATTTCTGTCCCTCCTTCTCAATGCCTCATGCATCTCATCCATTTACCCTGATYCCTTCCCTTCCTCTAAACTTCCCAAAATAAATTTTACATAATCCTACAAACCTCTTCTGAAATCCCATAATAACCTTCAGGTGGACCCAAAATCCCTCTCAGATTCTGAACACACTTGCAACAATCATATGTTCCCTCTCTATCAGTGACAAAGCTGAGGGTGATGCCTTCAAGGCTGTGTCTGTGTAACTCTTTTACTGGTCCATTTATCAGTCACCAGAGCTTTTCTGTACTAACTGGATTGTGTTGGCTTGAGCACCAATTGTCTCTGTCTCACCAAAGGAGAAAATATAATTTCTAGGTATGAAGCTTTTGATAAAAGTTGAAAAGTTGAAAGTTGTTATGTACACATCAATATGTCCCAAGATCAAATCTGAAAGACTTGCAAATACACAACAATCATCTTGAGTAAAAGTATCCATTATCACAGGCTGTGGAATAACAGGAAAAGACATCTTTTTGTACCTCTGTTTCCCGTGTCTAAATAAAAGGGGTTTCCTTTCCCATAGATTACAATGTATTTGGGACAAAAACTGCGTTGTTCTGTATAATCACAGCATTTCTTCTCTGACCCTCTTGGAGACCTAAGTAGTAATAAAATGGTATATTATTTTCTCTGTTCTTCAAATCACTTTTTTTCATTAAATTACTATTAGACAATAAAATCATCATGCTAACACAAAACTGAGCTAGTGGTCTGAAATCAGKATTAGCAGGAATTAGCAAACTAAGACRAAAACATCACTGCATATCATTCCCAAAGTCCTGAGCCATTCCACCAGAATAAAGTTTAAAAAAAAMCCCAAAATAACAAAACACAAGGCTACCAAAGATGGGAATCAAATAGTGGAAGGTACCAACATTTCCAGGGTTTCATTATCCTGGTTGCTTACGGAATCATCACATGAGTTACAGAATCATTAAAATTGCACATATATCATATATATTGTTGCTTTCCCTATAGGCCATTCAAACAAAAAAGCAGTCTCGAGGAATTTTCAAAATCTTGGTTTGGTTTGTTTTTTTTCTTACCAATATATATCAACCACTCACTAGATGTTTATTTGCTCTTCTTCCAGTTCCAGGTATGGGTCAGAAGACTGTAGGTCCCTGGATTCTCTTTAGTCTGTTTTTAGAAAAATGTTTTTCTTCTGCAAGTCCTCAGAGACTTTGTCCAATTCCTTTGACTTCTGAAATACAGCTACTGGTTTATATGAAAACCCTCATTTTTTGGGGCTGGCCTCAGTTAAGATCTCGTGGCTCAAGACAGAGGAGTGCTCAGTTCTCCCTACATTCCCTATCCCTCATTAGAACATTGAAATATATTAACAAACATTTAATATTCAATTTGTGAAACATATTAATCTTCCCCACCTTTAATAAGACACAATTTGGCTAACATCTTAGAGCAAGAAAATTCARTAGTGTTCTGATGGCTGCTGCAAGGCTCACAGAGGGAAAGTCATATTCTATAGGATATAGCTCCTATATAGGAGTAAAATTGAATTACTATAATTTCTATAAAAATTCATAAAAATACAGGCTACAATCTAGCCTTCCTGGCCTCAGGTTTCTACAACGAAGGTGTCTGTGTGTGAGCCAGGTGTCCAAGTTCCCAGAGAGCCCATGGAGAGCCAGGCAGGACAGGACACAGCTTGGAGTCCCACTGACTCATCCCAAGAGCAACACCCACACCAAGGAGACTGAGTGACTCTCATCTCAGCTCACCATATTGACTCTAACATCAGTTAAGACATTTCCCCTATACTGGTGGTAAATCATCCCCTAAACTTAAGGTGAGATGTATTTGACTCCTTGCATCTCACCACTGAGTAATCAAAAACCTACCATTTTTGAAACATTTCTTAGTGAAAGTGCAGAGTTAATTTCCAAGCAAATTCTGACACGTTACAGGAGAATTGAAGGCTTAGGATTACTTGCCAGCATGGGGGACACAGCCTTTGGTGACTTCTCAGAGGACAAAAGGTAAATTGTTCAATGTAAATACTGGATTCAAGAGAGATAAGGGGTCGTGCTTGAAATATATCTACAGTTCCACGGTTACAGATCAGTTTCTCTTCCAGAGGACTCTGATGGACATTTGATGGAAATTTGACATTTCTTTCCACATATGGACAAGATTTCCAGCAGTTCTGTGGTTCAGTTGGGAACAAACACAGGCAGCCACTAAGGTACTCAGAACTTCACTACCTCTTGCTGATGCCTGCCTTGGAAAGAATACATTAATGGTGTCAGCATGTTTTCTCCTCTCAAGAGAGCTTATCCAAACAGAAGGAAGAGATGCTTGGAGATGCAGACATGGAATCACAGCTCATTATTTTTAATTCCCAAGGGCCATTTTTCTGTGACACTACAAAACTTGCCAAAGGTGACRAGAAAAAGCTGCAGGACTCCTGCCAGCCTATGGCAGCTATTAAATATAAACAGAATGTCACAGGTGAGATTTTTTTTTTCCCCTGGCAGAGGCAGAGTACAGTGGAAAGAAGGAGAAAAAATACACACAGAGTTATTGGAATATATCCTTTTGGAAAACAGCTGTGGGTTTCTTTACTATAGGAAGAAAGCACACAGAAGGCTTTCAGAATCTGAACATTTTGCTTCTTGCARCAATATGTTTTATCGGCTTCAAGGAATTTGGGACTGAAAAAAAGGAGCCTCATGGCCACTGGAGGGTGCAAAATTACCCAGCACAAAGAGCAGGTTCTGTGYACTTCAAAACAACCTTTCTGCTACACAAATTCACAAGAGGATAGTGAAAATCATATTCTCTTCCTCAGCAGTAAAGCTCTATCTGAAAGAAATTTTTCAAATATGAATTTTATTTAGACTGCATAATGACAGAAAACTCAGAGTAGAAACACTGAAAGCTTTGCTTAGATGGAAAGATAACTGTTTAAAGAAGTGTGAAGGTTCTCAGGAAGATTATAAAAACTGTATTCTCTTTGAAAGTTTGCTTGCTTTTTTCCCCCCCTAAAAAAAAAGTCCTTGAGAACAGGAACAAAGCTCTAGGATATAAGTCTAGGCAATTTTACACATACTATATTTGAATGTATCTGTAAATATTTATCAATGGTAGTTTCACATCTCCCCCAAATATTCTACAGCATTCAGATCATTTCTTGCTGATTTTTTGGAGACTGATATGCATGTAAGTTATTGAATATTTTGTCCTACCTTTTCTTTCCTTATTGCTGACAACTATTTTCCCCTTTCAAAACTTAATTGTGTTTAGAGTCTGGTCAAAATTATTCTTTTTGCCAAAGTTAGGAGCCAAAATTACTTCACATCTCTTTTGGACCATCRGTTATTTGACAGTCTTCCCAATTCAGCAATGACACCATGGTATCATTGCCTTCCTCTTAGAGTAGGTGTKAAAGCTTCTCTCCTTGTCTTTCATGAGCCTAAAAGTCACTTGATCCACTTCATATTTTAGCCCTTCTAATTTTATCCCTACACATTTTTAATATGTCCTTATACAGCTCTATAATTTGCTTTCCCTAATTTTGGGTGGATTATCATCCCTCCCATCCAACATTCCCTGTGCTGACCACATCTGCCCAGGAGAGTTTGCATGGTGCTAAATGGACCMAATCCCAGCTCTAATCTTCCTGTAGGTCATTCCTCATTTGCAGAATGGGAATGGAAAGCATGAACTTTGCTCTGGGTGTTCTTTTTTAACTCCTTATGCATGGCCTAATTATGTGACTGGACAACAGCCAGCACAACAGCTGCTTTGGTCTGCACCATGCTGACAGCAATACAATATTTATAAATTCCAAATCATAATGTATTTGTGGTATTTGAGAAACAATTTCAAAATGCCAATGCTAATACTATTCCTTTCCCATTATAATGAGGAGAAAAGTATATCAGAGACCTATGACAGTATGATTTTGTTAACAGTTCTCAGTCTTCACTGCAGGCTGCAGGTACCCAACTTTTCAAAGCCAACCAAATATTCTGAAGGTCAAACACTAWGAGTATTTGCCAACTTCAAACTTCAAGACCCACTTGTTCAAATAAAAAAATACTTTTTCCTAGTTCCAAACTCTGCCTACACACCTTTGTATTCTTTGTATCTTTGTTTTAAGTAACAATCCATCAGGAAGACATCCTTTTTAAGGACCAACTCCCTCTTCATGATCACTTGTCACAKTGGCCATTCATGGCTGCTGGCATGAGATGCAGTCAGCCTCTGGCCAAAACAAGCAAAAAGCTGGGAGCAGGCCTTCAGATACAGGGRTCTGCACCCCAGCATGGCAGTAACAAGGGTTTTGCCCAGAATTGTGACTACTCACTACAATTACCACAAAAAAGAASTCTGCAGCTTCAAATGGTGACTATGAATCAGTGGGAGAGTCAGACTTTCATATCTCCAAACAAAATAAAACTCAGAATTAATTCATTTCTTTAATCAAAGAATTGAAAGGAATCAAAATTTTCTGCTAGGCATGCTGTCAAACTGACAAAGTGACTCAGCGAGCAGAATAATTGGTCTGTAATGTGATTATATTTGGGGATTCAGGTTGGGGTTTAGACATGCTGTTAAAGACTAAACTGAAATAATAGATTTAACACAAAGTTGTCACGCCTCCAGTTTTAAAAGGTCCTGCTGTCAATCATTAAACAAGTGTGAACTCAGTGCAAAAAATAATTGGCTGCTGTGTCACCTTAGTGGGACTTCATTAGTAAATATCCTTAATAAGCTGATCCAGATGTAAAACACGGTTCCTGAGAAGTGATAGTTTTTAGATTATTCTCAAAGATCTGTCCTCTTGCAGAACAGACTCCCCTCAGAGGAGGGAAATGATCAATAACCCAGCCCATCTCCAGYAAACAGGCCCTCTTCCCAAGGCCCCAACTTTTAGGAAAGGAAGCAGGACACATCTCCAAGAACTCCCCAGGACAGGGCAGTACCAGTGTAMTGAACTAAGAGTCAGTCCCATACCRAGGAGCYAAGCACAACACCACGCAGGAGAAGCACTCTGGTCAGCACCTGCAAAGACATCCTGCAGCCAGTGTGTTACAGGGGGGAAGAAAACCAGCAAAACAAAWAAACAAAAACATGCAATGAAAACTGCATAGCCAGAAATCTTCTGTGAAGCTAAAACGTATCAACCAGAAACTGCACAAAGATGTCTACATAACACAAGTAATGCACATTGGGTAATTTAAGAAAATGAAACATCACAATTTTGTTGCCCAAGTAATGCAGCCACCCATGAAACTCCATAGGATTGACAGCATTGGAACTGAGGAATCACATGATGATAAAATGCAGAGCAGAGCAGCAGAGCAGRATTCCYTCCCTCACCCTGCTGGTTACACTGCTTTTGATGCATCCCAGGWCACAACTGGCTTTCTGGGATGTGMGCACACAATGACAAGTCACATCCAGTTTCTCATCCACCAGYACYACCACACACTTCTTGGCAGGGCTGCTCTCTGTGACTTCTTCTCTCAGTCTGCACTCATGTCTGGGATTGCCCTGACCCAGGAGTAGCACTCAGACTTGTTGAAGCTCCTGAGGTTCTCAAGGGCCACTTCTCAAGCTTGTCCAGCTCCCTGGATAGCATCCCRTCCTTCAGCCATGTCAACCACAGCACCCAGCTCACAACCACTTGTGAATCCTCACAACCCTCCTGCATGTCCTCACTTCCCAACATCAAAAGACAATCCAAGATTTCTAACACTGCTGTTTTGTTAGGCAGGGACTCACTGACCTTTTTTAAGTTAATTATTTAATAAGCCAGAATCATATTACTGTTCTCATCTACCTGTATTCCTGTTTGATTTGTGTAAGAAGTGTACTAAGGAAGACAACCACACAGTTTGACTGCAAGACTCTACTTGGTTCTCATTAGTGGAAAGGAAGACAACAAAAACATCACACACTGCAGTTCCCATCAAGATTTGATTTGGAAGCTTTATACAGAAGCTAAAAAYAAAAGACTGTGCAGTCATAAATCATTTAAAACTGTCTTCATAGACAAGGAACACTTCAAGGATGATGTGTTCAATTGAAGCGGATGGGATCCCAGGAGTGCACAAGGGGCTGGGATCTGAGAGATCTTTCTAGTTGCTCWAAACAACCCAAATCCAAGGTGCTGGTTTGGGGCAGGGGATGTGCAGAGGCATGGGGGCAAATTCACTTGTTCCAGAGACAGCACATTCGCAGCTGTCAGAGGGGAGCTGTGTTTGTAAAAACCTTCAGACACAAAAAATTCATGTTTGCAAGGAGCTATGAAGATCAAGGTCCTGAGGATTAATATTTCTTTGGAGGATGCTCCCTTTTTTTTTTTTTCAGTTTAAAACAAAGTTTTTTAAAGGTTTTGTATTTGATAGGAAATATAAAATGCTATTTATCCACAGTCTTCCAGACAGCTATATACAGAGACAAGAACTACTCACACAGATGTGAGATGAATTCTTTATAATCTGTTTCTGTTCTAATACTGACCAAAGWATTTTTGCTCTAAAGAGAAAATAATCCAAAAGCTTTCCAGAGAAGACTTCAAACAAAGTGGGGAGCTGGTGAATAGAAATCTCTTGAGAAGCATGTGCTGTTTGTAAAAAGATAATAGTCAAATTCTCTGTCCACTCTGCCTTCTAAAGCCTATCGAGTTGTTTGGCATTTTTTTTTAAATCCTGAATCTATGTTTTAATTACAAATAACATTTTCCTCAGATGTTCAGCAGTATATACTTCTAAATTCAACAAACCTGACTGTAAACCACTGCAAGAACTCATAGCACATAATTCCAACCAAGCCTCTCAAAGCTAAATAAAATTATGTCCTGCCCTCCTCCTCTGATACTATGGATACCACAAACCACTTATGAAAGGCTTCAGGTTTACTTAATACATTTTATACATCTAGTATTAGCAGACTAAGTACATGAACAAGAAAAGTTGTAACTCCTTTCACATATTTAGTTTAAAACTACCTTCTCCTCATGGTAAGGGAYATACCCTGACATGTTTAATGGTGTAAAGCCCAATGTAACCCTAGTGAAATCACATGAAGTCTCAACACTTTATCCCTAAATGTAATCAGTACATACCCTTAACACACACAGTCACCCAGAGTGCTGCTATGTAACAAACAGCATCTCAGGCATTGCACCTTTTCCACTATGTAACATTAGCAAACCCTCACTGTCAGCCATGGCAAAGGGTGATCCAGGCAAAGACCCAGCATTGTAGTACAGATTGGTCAGTCCTGGTGGCTAGGAGGCTGAACCAGCCATTCCTAGCAATTACTYGCTAAGTCTTAGCAAATATTGCTGAGTTACCTAATGAAAGAGCAGCTTGGATAAGATAATGAAAATCTAAATTCTGCAGGAGCAGCAAGGAAAGAAGAGAGAGGAACCAAAAGAGCAAAATGTCACCATTTCTGATTCAATTTGCCCAAGTTAACTCAAAACTAAAAGCCCACATACCCAGTTCCAGCTGGAGRTGCCATCATCCCTAAAGCCATTACGACTGTTAGTCACTGTCTTCCACCTCACTGGCAATTGCTTAGGCCTCCTGAACTGTGATCAAACCTTCAGAGAGTTGTCTGACACTGAAAGGGAGAATACTGAAAGAGCTGAAGAGCTATAATGCTTTCAAACAACTACAAAGCACACACCTGGAACTGGCTATAAAAACCACCTAGAGACATAAGAGATCACTTGCCATTCCCAAACCAAGCCCTGTAACCTGTGACAACAGCCAAGGGGAAGCTGTACTGTGGCAACTGAGTATTTATGCCCCATTAAATATCTATCCGCTGTTAGCTGCTCATGTCTTGTCTCACAATGCTGTTCCAAAACATTTTCACACAAAACATCAGAACCAAGTAAGATCTTAAAATCACAGCAGAAAGAGCTGGAAGAGACTTGGAAAAGTTATCTTGTCTGGTCTCAAAACCAAACTGCACCTATCTCTCATTTCAGATTGGCAGGTGACCAACTGTGCATCAATGAAATGACCACAAATCACAAACCAGAAAACCTTGAATAAAAATACTACCTCAAAGATAGTGTCCATGAGAAATGCCTTCAACTTTATTCTAAAATGTTAATTGTGCTTGTGGATTTTTGCTAAAYTTGTTTTCACTGCATGTATGTTCTGGGGTACTTGCTTCACAAAAGCTAAAAATTTTAAAATAATGAMTTGATGTCTTTTTAGTTCTGATACAAAACTTAAAGTTGGCTCATCAGCAGTTTCAGGCTGCCCGCTGCCCTCAGAGCACSTGTACAAAGGCACATGCAGCATGAACACTGAGGAATGAACTTTTTACAAATACCCACACATCAAGAGCTCGGACTCTGCCTTCTCTAACGTAAGCAATGTGCRAGATGTGCCTCTGTGTTCAGCCCTTAGGTCACACCCAGGAGCCACGGAGGGTAAACAGGCTTGTAGGTAAAGATGTTTTGTACTCTAATATCTAGTCCTAGTTTATCKAGGATATTCAAGGTTTTGTTTACAAAACAGCTACACTTAAAGCAAGAATGGAGCAGCCTATGTTTCCATAGCTTTTCATCCATAGTCCAGTCAGAATTATATAAACATACTTTAATGATAAAATGACAAATACAGAAAACAGGAAATGCTGAAGAAATTTCAGCCAAAGAACTCTCAGGGGACCCAGCAAAATTCTTCTTCTTTCATAAGATTTCAAGAGATTGGCGAACTGTCATGAGAATTACTATTGATTTTAACACATTGTTTTCCTTTCAGAACTTGTATGAAATTTAAAACAAGTTGGTTGAACTCGGTAAGTAAAATCCCACTAAATCACATTTGATTATGACTCTGAGAATAACTCATTGTTTGGATTCATGAATGAACTGGAAAAAACAATTCAGCCAAACAAACCTCAGATTGAATGTTGCTTTTCTAGCAAAGCAACAAAAATCCACATCATTCTCTTTCAGGTCTTTTACAAAGCACCAAGCAACAATCCACCACTGTTACACTAAGGTTGCAGTAAATGCAGCATCTCCTAGTTTTATTATAAAGAAACCACAAAAGGAGAAGTGAAAAGCTGTGTAGAATATGGGCATAAATAAAAATTACCTGCTCAGGAGAACATTAATAATTGGGAGAAAGTCTTTCTTTCCACTTTAGCTCCATGAGTTCATCCCAGTTTACATCAGCCTCATTTTTCATTAATTCAGTTTACATCAACAAATTACTTCAGGCAATCACCTTGACATCAACCAACTATTGGTTGTGGATAAGAATAATTTTGCACTTCATTTTGTAGCTAATGATGTGGTACAAATTTGAGCAAAAATAATAACCTCCAAATGTGGGTCTTTTATATGAAGATCCATGCTTTAAGCAGCTTCTCTGCAACAACCACATAGGCCTGGGGACTACCCAGATTGAATGAAACAGCCTAAAGAAAAGAACAGAAAGTGAACATCTCATTGTTTAGCTCTTTTACTCTAAGACAGACCAGGCTTTTCAAGTGAGTCTTCAAGATATTAAGGCTTGTGGGAGATGAGTCTGCTGAGAGACCTGGAATGAAGGTGAGAGAAAAAAATTCCTTCAGCATAGCAAGGAAATACAAAGGAGAGGAGTCCTTATAGTTGGAAACAGTTGACTTGATACCAAGGAAACATTGCATTTCATGCCAGGCACTGTGTAGAAGAGCAGCAGCACATATTACATGACCTTCCCATAACAYAGGGCAGGACATTGATATAATCTCATACCTGTTAAATCATACAAGTAGATTCACTTGAAGAAAGAAGATCCTTTTCCTCTCTGATCACACAAAAAGAGTACATAGAAACACATAACAACGTAAGAAATCAAGCTTCCAATCCCTGTTCCCCATATAGACACCTGAATTCACATTTTCTACCTCTTAGTGCCAAAGAACTTAGTTWCTGGGTATTTTTGAAGATGAAATAGGTCTACTTAAAATATTTTAGTATKTATAAGAGTAAGGACTGAAGTCTAAGCATACCATGCCTACCACAAGTATCCTAACAAGCTGAGTTGACAGTCATGGCTTCATGAATATTTAGAGATACTWAGGAAGAAGAACATCTTAACCTGACCATATGAATCTGTGGGCTGTGACCAATTACAAGATACTATTCTCAGTGTATATGGTAAACACAGTCTCCCATTCCAAAAACTTCTAACAGGGTAAGAAACATTTTCCTGTATCCCTAGCTTGACTWACTGTCTTGGTTTTGAGACAATGTTTTCCGAGAGAAAACGTCACAGGGAAACGTTTCCTCCGAAATGAAAACAAATTTGATAATTTTTTTTCCCTCCAACAAGAAATAGATGCTGGGMAAAAAAGGTGAAGAGAAAAAAGGTAGTTTTATTAACAAAAAAAAAACCAACAAAACAATGCCCACAGGACACAGACAAAGAGTAGTCGTTATATAGCAAGGATACAGATAAAAAGTAACCTTCTGATATTCAAACAAAAAAACTCGCCAGGCAGCAAGGCAGTGACTCCGCCCCCGGGAAAAAAGAAACAAAAGGAAAACCCACGTGGTGGTTATTGTAACAGTGGCAAAAGGGAAAAAACAACCGAAAGAAAAGAATGGTACCACAGTCTCAGCTTCCCAGTGGATGAATCAGAGGAGGGCTCGGCGTGCCTCCGCTGCCAGCCCGGTCCACCCCGAAATCCCAGACGGGATGGAGCCGTGAGGCCCCTCCCTCGGCAGGACCGCCCGAGGAGTAGCAGGAGACGCAGAGGGGATGTTTGAGGAAAAGCCGCCGAAGCCACAAACTGAGCCAGCAGAAACTGTGATACTGTAACTCTGCTCCGCAAGCGAGGGCTCCCACGACGAGAGGCAGAGAGAGCCAGAGAGAGCAGCTCGAGCAGCCAGATCTCGTGGCAGCACTGGCAGTTAAACTGTCCTCTGTGTCTTCCCAGCAGCCCCTGCTTCTTTCTTCCGGGTTGCATTTAAAGAGATAAACATTTTTGGGCATATGTGCCAACGGAAAAGGAATACAGAACAAAACTGGCACCAAACATCAACCCAAGACATTCCACCCCTTATCCCATATTTCAAAGTTCTTTCCAAAGAATACCAGTAGTTTTGCTGAAACCAGAAAAATAAAATATGCACAGGCCATGAGTCAGAGGATTTTTCTGCATATAAGTTGGATATCCCTTGTGAAACACAGCACTTCCTTTGAGGTACACAGATTCTGAGAGAAGTGATGTCAGAAGAATTGCATTTCCAGCACAGCATTGGATAARGACTTTTCCATGGCTTGAAAAGACAGTCACCTCTGCTGCTTCCAGCTATCATCCCAGGGGGCAGATGAGACTAGAGGCTATATGTACTTTCACAGAGAACAATTTTTAGTMATGCTTTACACACTAAAGACTGCATTTTACCTAAATTTGGTTCAGCATTGCCACGTTCCAAGCGGCTACTCACAGCTACTATTTCACATCCTATTTGCCAAGCAATCCTCCCAGTAACCTAAGGAAGAGCAAAACTTACTGGAGAACATTAGAACTGTCCCTTTTATCCAAGGCTTGCTGGTGAACACAGTATAAATCAGACATGAAATTGCTTCAATTATCCTCAAAGCTTACTTTTTACTCATTTCTTTTGTAGTGACATCAACTGACAAAGATCCTATAGAAAATAATTCAMAACACAACAGATCTATCTCTACCAGACTTATTTGCCAAAATGCAGCAATGGGGGAGGAATGGGAAAACACCAGATTTTCAGCAAAGCTGCAAAACACCACTAAGTGACTAGAAATGAATACTTATTCAACCCTGCAAAATTTAGTGATCCATTTCTTAATCTGAGCAGTTCACATTAGWTGACAGAGCTGTACAGAGCAATAGCTCAGCAGGAAAAGAACAGGAAGCACGTTGAAACACTTAAACAAAGCCTCAAATTCTCCAATACCAAGGGTCTCCCACCTTCCACCGTTTGTACTTTCCCTGTAGCACTGGAGCCTCTGTTCCCAAGTCTGCACCCTCTCCCTTGTGCTGCAGCAACGTTTCTATCCATGTCCTTCTGTCCTTGTCTCCTGTTCTCCTTGTTATCCCAAATCTKTATCTGCAAAGCCCAAGCCTGCTCTGCCAGGGTTTCCACAGGAACTGGCGGGCACTGATGTAAGAATCATCCTTTCTCCACCTCACAYCTCCCTACCCTCATTTTGTAACTTCTACACAAAAAAAAAAAATCTAGCAAATAAAACGGTGGAAAATGGTCCTTGAAATAGCATGCATGCATTCCCCAGTGACATCCATGCTCAATCAATTAACACACAACTCTTGCTGCTGGTCAGAGCATGCTTCACTCAGCACTAGCAGCATCACAATCAGGAAAAACAAGCATGGATTTTGAACYGGTCTTGATGAAAACTATTAGGACAAAGTATTATGACAAACCACCTGTGGCACTAGAGGGCATACCCAGGGGAGAAGAGTCACCTGGGGAGATCCCAGTGAAGATTTTCTTTTTTGCTGACCATCAGAGAGTATTCTCCCTTGAAATTCTTCTTTTACTGCTATCAAATGTAACTGTTACTATTAAAGCTGTCATTTGCCACCAGCTATGGACTCTCTCATCATCCTTTGTGCTTGAAAAATATTACTKCATATTGAGAGAAAGTACAAAAAATAGCATTAATTCTTGTGCAGAGGGGCAACAGCAGGTTTATCAATCACACCCTTCATGAATGTTTGTGTTACTGCAAAGACCTCAAAGAACACAAGGACACAAAATAAGAAAACTATTTTCTGTACAATTTCCTTCTGCAGTAATGTATTTGTTTTAATCAAAATGTTCTTAAAATGTACACCATTTTCTACAAAAGTTTACCATGATAATTAAGCACTGGCTAAATACAATATAAAAAAATACCAGTTGTCTCAAGAATTATAAAAACTCYAAAAGCAAAAGTCACATTTTTAAAAACTCAAATGGCCACATGGACATTATCCTTCTGGCTCAACTGAAAAAGTAAAATCCAAACTTACTGTACAAATCTGTTTTTTCAGGCTGCAGGTACATGTGATCCAGTGTCCAAAAGAGAAACACATCATSAACAATTAAAGAATATCCTATTTTTAAAATATACTACCAACACATTGGTGTTATTCTTTACATATGAAGTATCCTTTAGTGTGATTTATGGCTTATATAGTCCTTGGCTCCAGGGTTGTTTCTCATTCTTTCTTTTTGGTGAAGTCATATGGTTTCCACCACTGTGCAAACTGCAGCACCTTTTTCCGCTGTTCCTCAAAGTTCTGTCTGACTCCTTTTCTCCAGAGCCGCGGTTCCAAGTCCAGCATGCCACCAATAATTTCCTTTGAAACAAAAGATAGATAATGATAAATGCAAAATTATCCTATTACTTAACACTATCTAATCACAGAAGAAATATGTATTTTCAAATTTTGAGATTGTCAGTTTTCTTCCAAGTTTTTCTTCAAGTGATAATTAAAAAACTGCCATAGATGGTTGCCTCAGCAGAATTCTTCTACGTGCTTTGATGTAGTGCCTAAATATCCTAACATTGAAAGACTATTAATGCATTAGTGCATTTGTGACTAAGGTAAACTCAGAGAAAGCAAGCAAGCTGCCCACTTTGTTCTTCCTGCTGTTGTATTTCCCTCTCTTCATGTTTTTGCAACATTGATTCTTTCAAAAAGTGTTTACTCTGACMTAATAAAGAAAGGAAGAATTCATTGCAGCTCTTCCTGTATATAGTATACGTATCACGAGGAGTAATTTAACCAGATGAGGATTTCAGCAGGAGCTGTCTGTGAGTCTCTATGTGCATGCACACTAATTTATACAAACAGGTGTCAGTGTACCTGTATATCAGTACTATGGCCRTGAAAATTCTTAAGTAGATGCAAGTATCTTCCGTCTATGTGATTATATACCTATAATGTCAAATACCTACAGTTCCTATTAATTGAAAAGAGACACGAATTTAGAATCAAAATCTCACAATTTTTCAGCTAGTGAAAAAATCAACTACTCCTTTATTCAACAAGCCAAGTTACAATGACTCATCAAGAAAAGACAGACAACAAACTGAGAYAGGGTACATCAAAGTATGTTCTGGAAGCATGTGTTTTAATTACTTAAATTTTCCAAAAGAGAGTATAATTAGTAAATTAATCTTTTACATAGCAATACCTTTCCAAAGTAATGAGGGAAATTGTGTTGATCTTCAATCACATGAGCAAATCCTCCTTGAAGGCCAAAGTCCACAGAGAAGTATGGCAATCCTTTGGGAACCTACACATAAAAAACCACATTTTCAGACATTTAACAAACACYGGTCAGTTAGTCAGCCTCCCCCACAAGTGAATGAATTTGAACATGGTTTTACAGTTGATAGTATCATTTTTTATTTTAAACTACCTCTCAAACCAACTACRTGTAGCATAAAATTGTAACAAAGAAACAGTGAAGCAAACAGGTACGGGGAAAGAACAACACACAGCAAATGGATAAAAAGGCACAGAAGGGATGATGACTGGGTGGCAGAACCTCCAGAGGCCACAGCAGAAATAGCAGGTAAGAAATAGAGATATCAGGCAGCAGTGTGCACACTGAGCAAATGCCTCCCTGTCCCCACACCTCTGGATTACATGGTTTTAGTAGAAATTTTAAGACAACCACTAGCAAACTGCATTTATTAAAGKTAAGATATTGACTGGGAACAGGAAATATTTACCCAGTGAAAACACTACTGCTCAGGGGGAAGGGGAAGCACYTCTGTGGACATTACCACAAACCCCCTCCACATGAATGAAAGTTATTCTTAACTTGCCAAATCAGATAACTTAATAATTCTGTCAGCCTGCAGGGGAGATGCTGAATATCCTGCCACAAAAAACCCTTTAGTCTGACAGAAGTCGATCATATATTGCTACAGTACTGCAAGCACTTTCTGTTGTTTCACTGCATCATTTTCATYCTGTTAATTGTTGAGGATGTATCTCTATGGATAAGATTTACAAAGCCTCCAATTCATAARCATTTCCTCTGCTACAGTCCAAATAACTACACAATTTTCAGGARGCGTGTTCCATATATTGCTTAAAATACTGACTCTAAAAATAATTAAGGTGTAATACAGAGGAGCAATGCAGCATAACAAGAAACATAAAACATTTTAAAAGGACTTAAAAAAAATTATTAAATTAGGAAAATGGCTGGGCAGGTGACACCTTAAAGAAAAGGTCAACTGTGTCTTATTTCTCACKATTTCTGCACACAATCCACCCACTAGGTGATGTCTCAGCCAAGCCTGACCTTCCTTCCAGATTACCACCATCTCCCAATACAACTCTCCAAGTTCCCAAACCTCAGCTTGGTCTCCAAGCTATACTCTCTGATCTCCCTGAAGCCTACAGACATTTCTTTTACCCTACAATAATGTTAAAATTACACAACAGTGTAACCATTCATGTTCAGAATACGTTGTATTAATTTTAAAAGCTGTCTTGACTTAATCTGAAAACTGGTCCACTTTCAAATAAATAAGTAAGTCACAAAAATGTATGGCTAGGGCATGTCCTAATGCTTTATCATGTGACAATGAAATGATATTTCACTTTTTTGTGATAGATGTTGGTTTTCCCTGTTCTGAAATGAGTAGAAGATACCCAAATAAGCRTATTTTGTTTATATCCACCTTAAAGTATTCCCTAAACCCTAGCTGCAAATTATTTGAATACCTTAATTTTCTGCACTTAATCTCCTTCTTCATCATATCAGACTTCATGTCTCWTTATGAAAATTCATCTCCTCTTTCTCATAAACTAGGAATTTTTTAGTGCTCTGTTTACTAAAAAACTTCCAGAAATTACGTACACTACTACACAGTAGAAAACTACTTGTCATAGAGTGCATATAATACACATCTTCCACTTTAATATTAAAAAGATGGAACAATCTTTGAACCTAATGGATGCAGCACTATTCTTTTAAGATTTATTTATATAAAGATGTTTCATCTCAGTATCCAAGAGACAGAGAGGGTACTGTTCCCTTGTTTTACAAAAAACAAGATTTATAATGCTATTTATATTTTCACTTCATAAACTTAGCAACACAAATGGCTGTTCAAGGTTAATGAAAAAGACACATCATATTTGTTCCAGGAAAGTAATTTGCAAATCTTTGATCTGCCTTAATTCTTAAAGTTAATCAAGAAAATTTTGCCAGTACACGTCCTTAAAGTGTCAGCTTCTCTCAACTAATGCTGGCAGCTTAGTCCAGCAATTGTTGAAATAAATGGGAATTATTTCCCTAATGTCAGTTAGGAGTTCAGACTGTTAATTCTCATCATACCTATGCCATCTTCTAATGCACTAATCTAATTCTGTTTCCTTTCTTCTCTCTTTGAAACATTTAATAATGAAAAAAGGTTAGAAGAATTTGATGATAAATTCAGGATTCAATACAATCCACTACTTACAGATTTCCGAATATCTTTTGAAGAAAGATCAATTAACTTCTTGTTCATGGACCACTCTTCATCAGACTCCATTATAGCTTTCTGTAAAATGTTATTAWCTAAATGTGAAAATAGCCCTTATACAGCAAATAAAGAACTAACTGTAATGAAGTACRTTGTACTGCAAATAACAATTAGTTTTAACAAAGTCAGTTTATTTTTGGCAACCTTTCTTATTTACACAACTTAGTTTATAGAGACATCATGCAGTATCTTCAGACTCACCCAATTCAGTTCYTCAGTTTCTTTTTAATTTAACTATTGCTTGACACAACTTTCAAATAAAAGCTCACATTCTCTTTTTACTTATCCCATACAAAACCCCTTATGAAATCATTACATTATATTAGCTGTATTTCTTTTATAAACAGTAAGAGATGAATCCAGGTTAGAAGGATGATTGCCTTTAAAAACCTATAAAGTTGACTGTATCTTCCACAGTATGAAATTTGGTATAGCATAGTGTAAGCAACTTCTAAATTTCATTTATTGTCTATTTTAATGGTAGATACTTACAAAATAAATGACATAAATTAAATCTTGTCCTTCCCCCTTTCTCAAATACTCAAAAAACGCCCAAGTTTTACCAGCACCTGAAGCCCTGCAGTCAGATCTAACAGATGGAGAGTTTCAAATGCAGCAAAAGTTACTGCACAACTGGCAAAAGTTGTTCACCACACTGCTGCTCAGCTTCATCAAAGCCCAATCACATTATTTCCAGAAAGAATAAATAGTATTTCAAAGAAAAAATAGAATAATTTTGTTTCCAAAGGCAAATCATGAATCAAGTTCCTGAAARCTGAAAAGACTCAGTTCCCAGGCAAAAGCCCCAATGAACCTATTCTTACAGGATCAGGGGAAAAAGACCTGAAAAGCTATGATAAACATTCTACAGCATGATAGATACTTCTTCCAGAAGCCTAAGATATGTGTAAAATTTGGTCTTACTTAAATAAAATGGGGATGAAGAGTACCTACATTGGTATTTCTCAGAACAGGTAACATTATTTTCTCATCTAATGCTTGCCAAGGCACAAGTATTGTGTTTTAAGTTTATACTACAGAACTTAAGTARGAGGTATTGCAATCCTTAAACACTTCAAGAGACTACACTTCTCTCACCTTCTTCCAGAATTTGTTGGTGCAGTCAGACTTGGAACAAATGCTCAGTGAAATACAGCTCTTCCACTGACTACTTGAAAAACTGAATTACCTCACAGGGTTTATTTTCAGATCAAGGAATATTAGCAAAGAATGGATCCAGAAGAAGGATCAAAGAATACACCTTTTCAAAAAGAGCACTTGAGTATCACCAATGTCTTCCAGAAACAGATGAATTATGATATATACATTCAAACTGCTTCAGAAAAAAACATTTTAATGTACCTTAAAGTAGATTGGAGCCATATCTCCTACTTCTTTTGGAAGAGGAATGCATTCATATACCATATGGTACCGCTTYTTCATACTCATGTTTGTTTCTAGGAACACACAGTCCAAGTCTTTGGCTTCAAACATTTTCACCAATGCATTTCGGAACATCTGTTTAAAGAAAAATAATGTGTCATTTAAACTAACTTTTCAAAGCTTTCAGATACACTGTATTATTTCACAAGCATATTGTATTTGTAATAAACTAACAGTAAAATGGAAAACAGTAGCAATCATACTAGGAAAATTCTGTATTATTTACCAATTTAATATTAACYACATTTCCTATGATAAAAACATTGGGTGTCTAGAAAACTGTTGCAAAATACACAATATAATTAACACTACAAACTAAGTTTTAATAACTAAGTTTTAATAACTTTTAAAACTCCTTGTCTTAATGTAAGTGGAGAACTTAWGAATCAAACAAGCATAAATACACATATTCATCAACATCAGCAAGTACTGAAGTAAAACAGAAGGAAAAWAAATCACTACCAGGTTTTCAAATGCAATAGGACTAGAAATTGATATCTCCATGCCTTTGCCATCTTGTATAGTACAAATCAAACTATAAGTCTAAGAAACATGGCCAAATATATACCTAAACTAGGCATTTAAGCTCTTCAAAGCAGGCCCTTGTGCTCTGAAGTTTTCCTCACTMATGAGATGCTCCGTGCTGTGACAGGAAAATGCTACCAACATTCTCCTGAAACAACTGACAAATTACAGCCAGAAGATACTGCCCAGTGCTCCATGACTGCTATGGGACTTTACAGTGCAGAGTGACAGGCTACTCTGAATTAACAGCTTTTTGTCTTCTCCTTGTCACTCCAGCCCCTAGACTTCTACCTCTGAAACACACTGAAGTTAGCAATGTGGTGAGATACCAAAGGTTGAGAAAGACTATCCCTTACAGCTGCTACCCTGCAATATCAACTGAAATACAAATCCACCACAAAGCCTAGAATATCAGCAGATGTTAGCTAACATTTCCCCAGATGCACTTTCTTGTTTTTAAACACGCTGCACTTTTCCTCCAATTTCTGAGCAGGCCAAAGCATCAAGAATAATTAGCACTGGGAAGGAGAAAACCATCCATAAGAGCAAATCAGAAGGCTTATGCTTGGATGTATACAACATTAATATATGCTGCAGTTCAGCCAACACAGAATGTGAAAAGATTTATATATTTTCGTATTAAAAATATTSCCTACATAATTACTTAGGCAAGTGAGCACATCAATCTAAACTACACAATATGTTAAATTCAAGTGCTTGAAGACATACAAGTATAAAGGAACCCTTCTTGCTTTACTCCAACATATCCTAAAAAACAACTTAGCAAAAATAGTTAACTAAAACATATACTTCATATAATGTTTTGTGAATATTTAAAAGTAAGCTAATTTTTTTCCCTCCAACAGTAATACAAAATATGCCTTTTGCATCAGAAAGCTAGTTTAGCCACTGATTTATACATTTGCTAAAGCCTTCCAGACTCCCTCTGCAGTACTTCATAGAATTCAGGGAAAAAAATTTCAYATATCCATCACTTTCCAAAATACTTTGCTGCAAAGAAATGTCTAAGCTGTCTATGCATATATTCACAGGATCAAAGGATAATGTTTTAATAGCTAGTAGCCTTTTCTAACAAGTAAGAGACTAGTGTTGAATACAGGGACTGCATTTGCTTATCTTTTCTTTATCCCATTCTCCTTCTCATACAATTTAGAAAAATTGTAATTGTTCAGTTAAGACATGAGGATAAACAGAAGATTGAGGATAAACATATTTATCATTTTCCCACATGCTCTTTTGTTCCTCCTGTTCCTACTCATTTGCTTTTTATTCAACTTTCTTAGGTATTTCTGTCACATGCAAAAGAAGTCCTTTTCCTCTCTGGTTGGGAGGGAACATAACTTACCATGAAACATTGTATAAAAACAACATCAGCCATGACAATCAATGTGGGGAGCAAATTTGAAAGGTCAGAGAATCCATCTGCCAGACTTGAGGCAAGACCAACATCATTTAAACTATTTCAAGCTTATGAATTATGCTGGTTTTGAATCTCAGCAAGTACAACAATGAAACCTTTCTCTAGTCTGATATAGTCTCCAGTATTTCAGTATAAGAGGGTGCAAATTGTTTTCCCCTTGTAATAATCCTGATGGCATCCCTCCCTTGATTTTCCATCTCCAAAGAAAACAGTACTCAAAATCTTCAAAATGTCTTCATAAGAGAGTTGGAAAGCACAGTCCATCATGCTTGGCACTTTATTCTAATAGTWCTTTTCAAAAAAGGGAGAAAACAGGATTCTAACAGGGATGTCATTGATTTTAAGAGTAACACAGTTGTCTATTAATTGGCATCCACCCGAAACCCAGACTATTTTAAAAAATGTAAGATATATAAACAACATCTTCAGCTTGTATTGAATTTTAAGTGATCTGCCTGCTCTGACAAACCTTTTCTTTTCCTTGGCACTCCCAAGAAAACCCCATGAAGCCAGTTACTTGACTTTCTGTAAGGGATCAAGTGTGCCTATTTCATCTCCAATAGATGTTTCTCAAACATAGTTTCAAAGATCTCCAAGGATGCATGTTCTGCAGCATTTCAGGAAACTTTCCAGTGCTTAGGGGTTGGAAATTTTCTTCAGCATTTACCCTGCCTCCCCTTTCTGTAATATTTGACTATTAATTTTCATACACAATGGGAGAACATTCTGCCCCTTAGTGGAACCAGAACAGAGCTGCCAGACTGCAAATTATGAAAATACGTACTTATGATAAGCATGTTACTATGCACAACAAAATTATTTTATGAAACTGTTAGAATAGGAGACAGTTTCTCAGCAGACCTGGATTTCTTCCCAGATATCTTCATCCAAAAGGGTGGCTGCAGTATGGTGCTGAAGAGGGGCTATCAGGCAGTGACCTTCAGTAAGGGACTGGTTGCTGGGTAGAGACAAGTACACCTAGGAAAAGCAAACAAAAACTCAAACACCAAGTTTTCAAGCATTAAAAACCTTCCCATTACTGAGAAATTCATCATTTCCTAAATTCAAACTAATAGAAGCCATTACYTACCAATTACAGCAAGGTATCAGCAATTTTAGTGCTTTTTAAAAGGGCCCATTATCCACCAGTAGCTCAAATGAACTAGTGTATCCAGAGAGCAGTTCCACCAACAAGGGAGTAATATCAGCCTTATAAACCATCTGGTATAATAGCTATTATGAAATCACACTCTTTAGTCCATTCTAATATTTTTTAATGTAAATACATTGCTGTATGCATTTTTAATTTTATACTTATATATATATATATATATATGCTAAATGCATATTTTTTGTCATGGTTTAACCTGGCCAGTAGCTGGACCTCACACAGCTGCTCACTCACTCGCTGCCTCCAGTGGGACAGGGGGAGAAAATCAGAAAAAAAAAATTGTGGGTTAAGATAGTTTAAAAGGACAGGAAATTAAATGATGATGATGATGATAACAACAACATCATCCAAAACAAGTGATGCATAATGCAACTGCTCACCACCCAGCTACTTGCCAAGTGCTGGTCCCTGGCCAACTCTCTCTCGAATTTATCCACTAAGCATGATGTCATATGGTTTGAAATAACCCTTTGATCAGTTAGGGTCAGCTGTCCTGGCTGTGTCCCCTCTCAGCTTCTCGTGCCCCTCCTGCCTTCTCACTGGTGGGGCAGTATGAGAAGCAGAAGAGTCCCTGAGCACTACATACCAACAACTAAAAACATCAGTGTCTTATTGACATTAAACTCACCCTAAATCCAAAACACAGCACTGTACCAGCTACTGGGAAGAAAAATAACTATCCCAGACAAAACCAGGACACTGCATATTTATCTACCTAGATATATAAACACAGATTATATACACATACAGACAGACAGATACACATCTGTATGAATTTWTATATAAAATCTCTAAAAAAAAGGAATGCAATGTACTTTAATACATATCTATGCATCTAATTCCTTTGCCTGTAAAGAGTTTCAGATCAAATGAAAACATCAATAATAAATTAAAACTTTAGGGGAAAAAAATGACAAAACAGGCTATATTGGAGCATTTCAGATGTTGAAAAACCAAATATTTATGCAACTTCTAAAAGCATTAACAGAACCAGGAATGTTTCCAAACCAAACTTCTGTCTATTTCAAAGGATTTTAAGTTTAAAAAATGGAATTCTCCACCTAATTTTCTTTAATACCAAGATACAGTTCTTCACCAGTTCAAATTTCCTCCAGTGAAGTGTGATTAGTCTTCCACAAATCCACCAACAATTTAATCTCTGCACTGAAATCTTTCATTATTACTCCTGTTTTTCCACAAATGGGAAGTCCTGACATCAAAGAATAGCTTTAAAATTCATTACAGATTTATATCTGTTTCTTCCTCACCCTTGATGAATTTGTGGAATCAACTGAAAGCACAAGAAAAATAAGATGCAGAACAATACATCCTTCCATAGAAGCAAGTTTGTACCTAATTTTAAGCACTCCAACGTAATTTCTTTTTTATTTCTACATTTGTGTTAAATTGCTATTTTCTTACCTTGGTGCCAATTGCAATAATAAGATGTTTAGAAAGTTCACTRCTATCAAAGCAGTAGGGGCACTTTTCCATGCATGCAGCAAGTTGCTGGTGCTCWCGGATTGCTTTTCTTCTTTGTACTTCTTCCTCTTCCCCACTGCGCGCTCTCTTGGCTGCTTTGGAAACAAACATGTCATCCAGAGTGTAGTAATCTCTGTCAGTTTTTTCCATGAGCTGAAAAGATACACAGAAAAATTGTATGTATTTACAAAGTAGCAAGAAAAAATACTTAGCTCTTCCTAGTATMCTTCATTTTGAAAAGCATAAAGTACATAAGCAGTAGCATTTCTTCCTTTCATGCGGCATCTGCTGCAGATGAAATCCTCAGGTATCCCTCCTGAGAGCAGTCATACACAATCTTAGTATAGATATTAAAATATGTGACAGCAGTAAGAAGAGTAGATTACCATATCCCATTTCAAATTAAGGGCTTGGTATTTCARTACTATCTTGACATAACTCCAGCTATCTTGAAATAGGTGCACAATTTAATATATCATTTATTATCATATATTTTGTCCTCTCCCTTCTCCTCCTCCTCTCCTATTACAACTACCATTAAATCATAATGAAATAATTAGACTGCATTCCACATTCACATTCTGTGAAAATATGCCAACAGTTATTCTTACCAAGTGAACAGGACTAATTCATTTTGTGAAGAAAACAGTCTTTGCCTTCAATATCAACTCYTTCTGAGTGTACATGTTGCACTCCAGAACAAATCCTAATATATTTTAGAATACTGACTAGGGTAGCCCTAGCAAAGTACTAATGCTAACTGAAGGCATCTGGAAGGCATGCTATCATAATTGAATCACAGTCTCCAAATTAAAGAAATTATTTCAAATATCCCAGGCATAGTTTGTATGGATAATCTGATATTAAAAAAAAAAAAAAAAAAAAAAAAGAGAACAGATTTTTTTTTTGAAAGTACATAAGTAACTTCCCCAAAAAAAGACAGTATCTCTTGCTTTCCCAAAATACTGCAGTTCTCTAACACAGATCAATGGCTTATTTTAAATATGCTCAGTACTTTCATTACCAAACAACTGAGAAGAAGCCTCCTTAACATTACTTTATTCAGCTATAATACACTTAACTGCTGATGCGCATTTCCTRCTGGAAGGCACTGCAGACTAAAATCAACAGTTCAAGAGTTCAACTCCATTCTTCTTCTGTCTTACTGTAATAYTGTAATTCTATATTTAACAGAAACAGGAGATTCCTGAGATTTAGAAAAAATATTAAGTGGGTTGGGTGTCAAAAATCAAGTCTCTGTTCTTCTGTCATGTAAGCATTAAAAAGGTAAAATTAGACCTGCAGCAAACACTGCTTACAGAACAGCACCATTTTGTTATTACCAAACATAGTTTGGTTGGGTTTTTTAAATGAAAAATTCTGCCATGAGAATGGAAATACACACAAGACATGAMACCTGACAACTAGAGAAAAGAATTAAAATCACAACACTTTGGCTGTCAYGAGTATCATATGTAGCACAGAACATCAATACTATTTTGCTCTGCTTACACTTGGAAGTAGTCCTGGTTTGATACATACAATCCCTTTTAAATAACAGTACTTTTCAAAATTCACAGAGTCCCTTGTGATAAATAAATACATACATACATAAATAAATAAATATTCATCTTATTAAACAGCCAGGATGATGCCTCTCTTCATCATGGATAAACTGCTGTATACAATATAACGTCTGGGTCCCAAAGCAAACTTTTACATACAAAGGTGCAAACTTTTACATCCAAAGGAGCAAACTTCTATAAAGTAGATGCTGTCTAAAATCTGGATTTTGTTTCTTCTGGTACAGTCATGACCAATAGATCATAGAACCACCAAATGGTCTAGTTTGAAAGAGACTTTATATTCCACTAAGCCAAGCTGCTCATGGTCCCATCCAACCTGGTCTTGAACACTMCAGGGATGGGACACCCACAACTTTTCTGGGCAAGCTGTTCCAATGCCTGATTTCCTTCAAAGTAAGGACYTTCTTCCAAATAACTACACTAAATGTACCCTCTTTCTGTTTGGGGCCATTACCCTTTGTTTTATCTACCTGAGTGAAAAATTCCTCTCCCTCTCTTTTCTAATCCCCGTTTAAGTACTGGAAAGTGCTACAAGGTTTCCCTGGAGCCTTCTCTTCTCCAGGCTGAACAGCTCTCACAGCCTCTTAGGAGAGGTGCTCCAGCCCTCTTTTAAGATATTTCTATTCCTATTTGTACAGTAAGGTGCCCAATGTGTTCAGCCAATCACATTATTTGGCTATAACTAAATCACTCAAAAAAGGTTCACAAAGACGAATTGAAAGAACAAGAAGAAATTGTTCTCTAAAATGCCAGAAGGAAAGCAAGTAATCATTTGAAATATGATTTCTTTCATACATCTATTCTTACATACAAAAGACAGAGCTAATACACATCCAAAGAAGGAACTATGCTGCTGTRTTAGAGMTRCTGGAAAGATGCTGTTCTGCATCACAGATGCAGCATCACAYACRCCACACATGAAAGCCAATGCATTTYGGAAGTTAYGRATTTAKCTCCCTCACCATGATTGACATTGCTTGGTATCACCCTTGATGCTCAGATGCTGCAGAGAGATCTGAAAGAAGCAGGAAGTAATTCTGATCTATCATTTTCAGGTTGGGATGTCCTACAATCCATTGTTGAATTACCTAAAGCTAATAAAGGAAATTCAGGTATCTGTAAAGGCAAGGCACCTGAAGTCTGCTCCTACCAGTGACCAAAGCCCAGAGCTCTGCCAAACCAACATGCTCATAAGATCCATCACCCCTACACTCCCCAGTCTTCTTTCTTCTACTTCACTTTTTTCTTTTTTGTTCTGGGCATATCTGCCACATKTTTCCTTCTTATACACCCTGCTCTTTTCAAATTTCCCCTCTCTTTTGGCAAGCACCGATTAACCAGAGGACACAAAAGTAGCTTTAGGACTCTTAGTACCAGGCAAAATGACATGGCTTCCCACATCTCATAGCATAATGGTGCAACTGTGTCATTTCTACCATCCATCTACTTTTCCACAACCAGGATGCAGTTTTGGTTTAAACAACAGAGAAGAATCACAACTGTGCTTGCCCAGGCCAAGAAATGCCTGTAATACACAAATATTTAAAAAGYAGTCAGGGAAGGCATCCAATCTTCTCTCAGGAGCCCTCTGGGCTCTCTTTTAGACAGCTCAAATACAGTGCAAATGTGGCCAAAACCCAAGAAAAAGGGTGAGATCTCGAACCATTCAGCACAGGAATTTAGAAAGAAACCATCTGACTATGAATAAATTAGAATGATTTGAGAGGGAGAAATTACAGTGTTGTATTTTCTGATTAAATCCTTATCATGATAATTACCATGAATAATATGAATCCATTACAYGAATAATTTCATTATATAACATTCTGTTTACACAATAATTAATGCCCTTTTTAATTTGTTATGTTRGTGAAGCCATCAGGCACACTGGCATGGGCTACTTCCTAAAGCAATCTCACAAATTTGTGCAAGATGCACTCCAGGGTCAGCCTCATTTTTCTGCCAACCTGCACTCAGAMCACTGGAAGCATATCTCAGCTTCATTTTAAACCAATTCTATTTTTCCTATTCCACAGTAAAACCCCTGGAGTCTTATRCACTGCTGGCTTCCTACACACTCCATCTCAAGTGTGCTTCACGTTGTCTCTCCTATTGCTCCCTCTGCTGCTATTACTTGTTTTTTGGGTGGCCCTTTGGAACAAAAAGCCCTACTAAAGAATTTAGTATGTTTGTAATACTGAAAGGAAACCTTAGGAGACACAACTGTTAATCATAAGGGATTGTACCAGTATAATACCTCAAGTACACTTTTTTCCCCTCTTCAAACTTCCTTTGAAATTTGGGGATGAAATGGGAAATTCTATGAAATACAATTAGCAGAGGAACAAAAGACACCTGCATGGTTCCAGTGTGAGTTATTTTCAGCTTTTCTGTACTGCTACCTTTCTGTTTATTTTCTTGTTCCATTTTGTATGCAACTATTGAACTTCTGCTTTCCTGTTTTCTTGCTAACGCAATCATAGCTAGAGTTACTTCCATATAAGCTAATAAAAATGCATCTGCTTGAAAAATTTGTGGGGAAAAAGTCTATAGATTGTATAAAATGCATCAGTTTGGGTTTAAATTGTCATGGCAACACTGACGTCTTCAACTTTAAATGACAGAGTTAATATTTGTGGAATGTTGTATCATAATATATTTTAGGAAGCTGCAAAGAAGAATAATCTATTATTTTAGAATACAATCCTGAGTGTCACAGGAATACATCTCCTCACATTTAAATTTATTCAGAATTTAGCATCTATTCTGAACAACCAAATCACCTCAGAAAAGTCTTTCTGATCTCAAATAGTATTTGCTTAAGCTAAATAAAGGCAGAATTTTATCACATRAACCTTATTACAATTCCAGTCTCCCTATAAACACAGACATCTGAATTTGCAGGTTTAATTTATAATATAATTCAGCAAATATGCATTTTCAAAACCTATCATCACACTGAATTAAAGAACATTTTAAACACATAGTATCGAAGGATTTTAAGATATCAATGTGCAGAGTGCTTTTAAGGCCTGTGTCACTGACAGGGAAAGATTACTCATCATGTCGGTGAGCAAGGTAGCTCAGGATTACCTTTGAGCAGCAGAAGTCAACCACAAAACAAATGACAGSGTATGGTTCAATGGTTAGGGACCAAAGCTCTTTTTTGGTTCTGCTATTTCAAATGAAAACCATAGATTTTGCTATATTTAATTATTAGGACTGATAAAACTTTCTATACAAGTCAATGACATGAAATGTAARTCAAACAAAATACCTTCAGCCATAGAATTCTGCTACTAAAAGTATGATTAGCATTTCACTTTACAGTTAYCCCTGACCATAATTTTAATGTCTAGAACTGTCCTGCATAAGTCTTCATTTGCAACTTGTAATTTTAACATAATTCTAGAAGAATACTAAATGCTTATGCAGTTATTTAGCATGGGCCGCATTTACACAGTTCTTACTGTTTCTAGGTTTTCTTCCCTAATCCAGCTGCCACTGCAGTTGATTTGTTTCCACATGCAGGAATAGCTTTAACTTTGTGTCCACACAATATACACCGAAGGATGTTTAGTGCATTGAACTGAAATGCAGTGGAACAAGGCATTGGAAATTACTTCTCCCGGGTTTTCACAGTAATTTTTTACAGCAAACCATGAACACGATCCTTAAGAAAACGTAAAAAGCAACAGGGCTCCAGAACTTTGCTGGCTTTATCATGCCTATTAAATACCGTGCTAAAATTCCTTCACCATGTGAAGAAAGAAAAGAAAAACRTTCATTACATAATAGTAGCAGCAACGGCAACATTTTGCATTTTTCATTTGAGCTTCTAAGCAAATTTTTTCTAGACTATTATTTTGGTTTATGATGATGGAAATGCAAAAATGTGAACAGGTAGATTTGTACAGCAAGTAAAAATGATAAGGCTGAAAGTAATTTTCCATTTTACAGACCTTTAGAGAAGCAAGGACAGGCAACATGCAAATTCCCTTTTTGCAAATCTGTAACACCAGCGTACTCTCTGGCTAATTCCATAAAGGAAGGTCAGAATTACCAATAAAACATTTTATTTTCACAGCTGAAATTCCTGTTAGGAATTACTGCATATATTTTAAAATAAAGTTAGTTTATGGACAAAATTAAAATGTCATGATGAACAACAGAAATTAATTGTTCTCGCTTTCTTTAAGTAAAACATAACAAGKGAAAAAAGTTTTAGTAGAATTACTACATACAAATAAAAGGTAATTTCTCTTGAGGTAATTTTCTAGGAATCAGTCTCTAAACACCCACAAGTGTCTAGTGACATAAGTGAAAGGATTACATAAGTCTTAACAGCATGAATTTGGGAAAATTGAATCACTTAGAACAGTCAAGGGCTGAAGAAACTACAGACAGGGTACTTAAAGCTATCAGTAGTGAAAACCTAAGACTTCACATAYATTATGTACTCTAAAACTGTCACAAAAAAACAGTTTTTAAATGTTTTGTTGACTTTTTTATAACCTAAAGTCATGCTTCTGCAACAGTGAGAACCAAAACCACTTTCAGAGGTGAAGAAAGTAAAAAAGTAAAAACAGCATAGACATAACGTAGACATAAACATAGACATAACGGTGTAGACATAAAAAATAGACACAACGGCAAAACATGAACGAATCAAACTCTAGGCCTGCTTTTTTTTCCATATATGAAAAAGATTAGTGTTGAGTTTTAATTTTTGTTTTAAACAAGCTTTTTTTTCACCACTGTAAATTAAAGATTTGGGCCTTTTTCATTRTATTGATAAATTTAACACAATAGCATGCATGGGATGGCTGTGGGAAAAGGCAGCATTTTAAACTGCTGAGATAAGTGASGTCCACATCAGGCACCTTCAAACAGGTGTTGCTTCAAAAAGCAACAGCAGATAAAAGCCTCTAGCACAGCAGGATTGCCTTAGAACCACGACTGGAAAAATAAGAATGGACAAGAGGGCAGTGGTAAGTCAGAATCTAAATTTAGAACAAACACTCAACAGGTAAACAAAGAGCGAGGAGATGGCAAATTCCCTTCATGAGATCTCACTGAGATCTTGAGAAAGGACAGGTGGGAAAAAGATTTATTAAGTAAAATATGGCTTGAACAATACAGATGTTTAGACTGTGAATCTGAGTGGGAGTCTGGCATGAGGAAATATTATATAGAGTTTCACTTGCCACTGGGATTAGACAGAGGTTTCGTGAAGAGAGATTTTGGGTCTATGTACTGGTATTTCTTCAAAGCCCCATTTAAGAAAACAAATCCTTTCACAAATTATACCCTTCCATTTCAACATTCCCATCTCTCTCTGCAGAACTGCAATTATGTCACTATCTTCAATAACAACTAGCTAGTATTTCATTTGAAATACCATTAAAGCACTAAATATCRGGAAAGTTACACTGATCTAGAGCAGGGCATTCAGCTGTGTAAAAGCCAGAAAACATGCTAGTCTGTTGTTCTCATTCTGTTCCCATTTGTGAGAGCAGCCTCTATTTCCTCCATCCTCAAAAGCCACGTGACTTGAATTTTCTTTTGGCCACAGTATGGGAAAGTGATAAAAGCCCTGGGAAAATCCACGAAGGAAATAATAGGGCCATAGGCAATACACAGTGATTAGATGAATGAAATTATTGAACAGAATTTAAGGGACAGGATCTCCCTTGCTCCATCCTAGGTAGGGTGTCATTTGTAGACTTGAAGCAGTTTCCTCCAACTCTCTTCTGAAATATGACAGATTAATTTTTGTGGATAATTTGTCCACTTCTCAAATGAAGGCAGAAATAGAAAGTAATTTGTGAAATTAAATGTGTCAAATTTKTGTACTATGTTATCGAATTAAAACTGGCAAAAGAGGTTTGTTTGCTAGACTTCCTGCTGGACATAAAACGCCTCGCTGAATCCACTGAGAAGAGATCCAAGAATTTTGAAAACTATCTAACTGAACCCCAGATCATAATGCACGTAATGTAAGTTTATCAAGTATATAATAATCATGTAGAATATCTGAGATGACACCTGAATTTTTCAGACTGCTGCCAACACTTCAGTGGTAACACCAGCCTTGTGCTGTGAAAAAGAATGCATTCTACAGACATGGAAAGACATGGAAACCTCAGGGAGGTCTAGAAGCGAGTTTCTTAATTTAAGGTCAAGAAACAATCACCATCAGGGGAAGACCATCACATTTTGTRGTGACAAGATCTGGGAATCACCTGTACAGAAACTACCAAAAGCATTTTAGATATTAACAACAAAGAATTGGCATCTGAATGTTTCTTTTTATAAAGCCRAACAAAAATACCTTCAAAACCCAAATATGATATTGCATGGGGTTGAGGGATTAAAGTATCATGAATTAAAATCTGAATATTGCAACATTAATGGCTTTGACAAAATATCTACTTTGAGCAAATGTTCTAATGCACTTAGCCAGCAAATAAATAGTATGGCTCAATCTTAAAACGTTAGTCAAGAGCTAAGTATTGATTCAAAACTTGTTCTAATAAAATAATGTGATGTAGTATGTCTTTGCCTGGTAACAAAAAAGTAACACATTACAGAGCRTCTRATCCAAAGCTCACTGAAGTCAGTAGGAATTAAGAGCCTTCCAAAACTAAAACAAAGTCTTTGAATAGGCTAGCAAATACAATACATTGCATTGTAACATTATTAATAAATACTATCCTAAAAAAAAAAACAAACAAAAGCAAARCAAGGAAAAAGGAAAGAAAAAAAAAAGGTAAAAAGATTTTAGAATGAAACATACTAAACCCAGTTGCTTTCTCATCCAGTGTGATCATTTAATGTWGCAAAATCAATCTCCAACAATGGCTAAAACATATGGGGAAAAGCATAAACAGAGCTCATAGAGCTGACTCTTCTGCTACACATTTGCAGCTCTCAGGATTTACTGTGGAAATCCTGAGCCCAAAGCTATGTAGATCTCCCTATTTAATATTTAACAATGAAACTGTATTTTTCTTGCTATATCGTTTTTTGCTCCCACCCACAATTAAGATCTCAACAGCATTTCATGCTCTACAACACAAGTTCTACAATTTCCTTCTTCACTGAAAAAAATCCTAAACCACTGCTTCATGTTACATTCTGTTCTGTAGCTTCTTCCCATATGAGAAACAAAAATAGTTGTAATCTATTAAACTTTCATGTTAATTGTTCTGTCTAGCAGCTGCCTTCCCCTACCCATCCACCCACCCCTCTACACTGAAGAAATTTTCTTTACTTAGATTTTCTTCACATGGTCAGTGCTCTGTGCCTCTAATTACAGGGTACGCCTTAACCAGCTTTGGTAGTATTCAAGATAGAGGCACACCAGGCATTCACTACATGCTTTAAAATGTTCCTAAATTCTCCCTTTTCATAACCCCCAAAATTCTGCTTCTCCTTTCACCACACCAGCACTGAGACGATGTTTACAGACTCACAATGACTCTCAAATCAGGCATCAACAGCCTCTTGTATATGTACAGTCACAGCTTCATGATTACCAACATTTTGCATTCATCAACCCTGTCTTTCATCTGAATTTATTGCCTCAATACCTACGATGGGATCTCTTCCTTTTTATTTGAGAGTTCCATAGCATAATCTCCCGCGTCTAAACTAGACATCCTAATTCATTTTATCCCACAATGCCTTTCAGACAGCATTTACAATAGGACAGGTGACTCACATCACTAAAATATGTGCGTCTCTCCAGCATCTCTCTAAAGTGAATCAGCTCAGATGTTTCACACTGTTAGAAAAATCCCTGTTTTGCAGGTTGAAATTCAACAATTTACAATGACCCCTATTTTTGATAGTCCTGCATGATTATGTAACCATAAACAATTCTCATCTTCCTCCAGACCTCCTCTTTATTCAGGCCTCACATCCTCCCTGATATTTCTAATAATAACATGCTTGATTAAAAGTCATATACACAACACCTTACCTTTGATGCCATACGCATGAAGAGTGAGTTTTGATCCTCTGCTGTTCTCATCTTCTCATTTTTGACCAAATCCTTCAGGTTCATACTATCATCATCTTGAAAATACCTTACTCTCTCTTTATCGACATGAGTAGGGACCTGGAAGCAAACACATTAAAAATAAATATCAACCTAAGAATGATCAGCTCTAAAATTCAGACCCTAGCAATTTCAACTAGTTYAAAGAATGATGAGTCAAGCTAAGCCTATCCAAAACAACTGGGCTAACAGCTCCATTTTATCTAACGAAAAGAACATCTTTCCCTTTCTTCAGTTGCATCATTATGTCTAAATAAAAATATAGCCTCTTTCCAAAGTGATTACATCCTTCACATTCTTAAAGTAACAGAGCTACAACATTACCACTCAGGAAAGGTATATAGTACTTCACTGAAACAGTTCATAAGCTCATAAAAATGAAATATTCTATGAAGTAATTCTCATTATTGACAGCTGTAAAGCTTTTGYAAAGTCCCAGACACTACTGAAACACAGGAGTCACAGACAGTACTGAAAACTTGTATGAATAAGGTACCTCTGCTGGGAAATSTTGCCATCTTAGACAGTGTGCACAAGAGAACAGAGATGTCCCTTAGGGCAGGACTAAACTAAATTCTGAAGGAGTACAGGGAGTGGTCATTAACATAAAGCAGGATATCGTTTTCCAAAATGAAAAGAACAGGAGGATGACAACAAATTCCTCATCCTCTTGGGTCTTTCACTTCCCCATAGCAGTGTTGCAAACTGATCCATCCTACTAATCAAAAACATGCTTGCTAGAAATGAGAGGTAGTGTCACCTCCTCTTATCGCAAAAAGATCAAAGTGCTACTCTATTTACTGTAGCAAGCCATCATCCTAAGAATAAACACTGCTCCAGCTTCCAAGTTTCTCATTGTTCCCCAARGCATTCTGTTACAAAGATTAGGTCATAATTATTATTATCATGAATATCTCAGTAAAATCTTTCTTAGTTCAGAGATACTCAGCTCTGCAAATCTTTGTTATTTACATAATTTTATGTAACAGAAACTACTTGGCTAAGACACTGTGATAACTTTTCCTTGAATGTGCATTTAAGTAAGTCCTAAAGTGATCCCTTGGGAAATGCAATCTGAAAATAAACTAATTATATGCTTAATAAATAGTTACTCTAATACTTAATTACAATCATCTTCTGAAAGGAACTTTTTAACTACCTATTGACATTCTGATAAGATATTCATTAATTACAGCACCATAAAACTACGAAATCAGTTAAGAATTGCAGTTAAGACTCAGATTTGTAAAACTTACAATCTGCCGCTTTCTCCGTCCTCCTTTTGGCTCCAGTGGCTCTGCTGGTCCTGTCACAGGCCATGCCCTTCCACTTCCATCTGTTCTGACAAGGACGACTTGCTCATCTTCTTGACGGCYTGAGGCCTGTGTCGGGTATTAAGACATTTTAAAACAGATGGTATAGACAAGCCATTAAATAAATGTTTAAAATCCTAAAGATTAAGTAACAGATTCTTCGCATTTTTTGTGTTCATTATAATTCAAAGTAGACAGTTTCACCTTAACAAGGTATTCTTTTTCATATTTGAAAAAAGTATTAAAAATATATTCAGTTAGTTAAATGCAGAGCTAATCTTTCCAAAAGAACCAAGTTGGTATCCTTGTTTTTTTTCTCATAAAACTTTATCTCCATAAGACACACAATGCTTCTGAAGGTTTAAACAAATAGTATTGAATTAATATATACCACCATCATCATAATTCTGTATTCTTGAAAACCATCTGAAAAGCTACAGCACAYTGCCACTTTTGTTGTGGACTAGGGGTGTGAAAAATGACCACCTTCACCTCAGTCCCCCAAAAAGTTATAGAATCAGTCCTCATGGAAGGCCCTTCATAGGGCTGTCCTCAAACTTGAATAATGATATATTATATGTATACACAGGGGAAAAAAAAGGCACAAGTTCTTCACCAAAAAGTAAGTATTTAGCTTTCTAAAATATTAAGAATAATTGAGGAAAATAATTTAAAAGCCTGAGAACTTCTTGATTACACTCCAAAGATGTTTAGGTAAATCAGTTGATTAAATTAGAGCACATAATGAGGTCATCACTTAATCAGATGATATTAGGACAGCCATTGTCAAATCTCATAAACAACTTTATTAATCTCAGTTTGAAGCTATTTTCTACCAAACTGCTTTCCACATGCCATCCCTGCCTAAGGAAAACTTGACCCAGAAACCCAAATAAAGTCTGGAAAATCTGTAGATACCAAAGAATATACCAACAGCTTAATTACATTATTTTGAAGTCAYATGAAGGTAGAAGCTAGGGACCAAAAGGCTGCCTAAGTAAGCCAGACCTCTACCTTCAGTAACACCAAAAGCATGTCTCATTTTGCAAAGCAATCCAAGATGTCCAGCACCATTCTGGCTCCAATAACAGTATCGATATTTTCAGAGAATACAACACAACTTATTTCCAGCATCYGCCTGATGCACACCTCACCTATTACTTTTTCACAAGTTAAGGGCTTTTCTCCCTGTTGGGAGGGGGAAAAAMTGTGATTCATCCCAATAAGAGAAAAAGGCTATGTGCATTCACCCCACACATGTCATGTGATAAAAAGGTCACATCTGGATGAGACACAAACAGCCAGACTGGGGGGACTGGGTTTTCAGGCCATCACCATGCTGTTACACTTTATATGCAGCAGACAGGGAAAACAAAGATGAAATTAACTCCAATAAGAATGTACCATAGGACACTTCTCAAATGCCACAGTACTTCTAAAACTTGGGCAACTTTATAATTTCGGAGGTTGAATACAAAACCATAGACATTGCAGTGAAAACTCAAAAATCCAGAGCATTGCTAATTAGTCTGAAATGAAGTAGACCTTGGTAGAGATAAAAAAAACAAAAAAAACTTTGTCCCAAACCCACTATACCCACATGGCCAAGCAGGGATACAAGAACTCTCCCAAGAGGATTAGTCAAATCCACATAGTAGAGCCATTTAGAGTTCTCAGTGAATAATTCTACCAAGTAAACTCTTCTCAAGGGACCTGTTTATGTGAAACCCTCAGTCAGGAGTATCTTTCCAATCATACCGCTCCTTTTACCTATTGCCTGTATAAAGCCTCCAAAAGGATGCTGAATTCAGGTAAATCAGGTCTCTCCTTCCCCACACCTTTGTGTTACCAAGACAAGAATGGAYTTTTCCCTTCCCAGTTTCTGAACTTTAACCTCATTGTACCCATGACTTTAAAAAAAGACAAACTGCTAAAACCAATACAAATACCAACCAACCAAGTACAACAGCAATGCTTCAAAAAGAAGAAATAGAATAGTAAATGTCTGATTCTTATATCAACTTACAAGCATCTAATTCCTTTTAAAATCATCCATCCCAAAATTCGTCTTCACTAAAATTCTTAATACAGACATTTCAAGAAGAATGCCATTGATATGCAAGCTGTTATTTTCTCAAAAAATGGAAATCACAAGGTGTTCTACATGTCAGACTGTATTTGCCTTTGAAGAAAGGCTCTAAAATGTTAGATCCAAACAACATTAGCACTCCCTTTTCTTCCTCTCATTTCTGCATGCTAACACACTAATATACAAACAGTAGAAAAGTACCCTCTGGATCTGAACCATGGAATGGGAGCTGTTAGGACAGAGAATGGGAGCAATAGAGATAATATATACTGAATACTCTGGGTCAGAGCCCTACAGCTGGCAAGGTTCTGCCTGCTTTAAGAAGGTTTGAGGTTTTTTCCGCCTAATTCCCAAGGGTCCTGAGTCCTGACACAAAGCAGGTAATACTGACCATAATGAATTTAGAATTAATATTCCAGAAGAAAAAAAAGGCAAAAAGTTACAGTAATTTTTAGCTTTAGAATACAGAGAACAAAAAATAGAAGTAGTCCATCAAAGAAAAAGAAGCAGATAAAAGAATGAAATAATTATGGATAGTATGAAGAGTAATGTGAAGTCATGCTAGAGACTAACAGCAAATGCATACTAGGAATCAAGATGAATCCAAGGGGTACAAGCCAAACACGATTATTCAGAAGATTAAATATGTTATTAGAGGTAAGGACATCCTTCAGAAATCAAAACCCAATTTAAATAGAASTGACTTAAAAACACAGCATAACAACAGAAAGTTAATTGTATTAATGCAAAAAATGATTTGTAGGAGGATCTTACAGTAATTAATAAAGCTATTTCTAAACTTTTCAGAAGCAAAAAGCTTTCTGGTAGAAAAAGGAAAGATGCTCAAGTGGTTATTGAATTGTGAAGTTTGAATAATAAATTAATTATTTGCATTCCATTCATTAATGCTTTTTGAAAGAAAGAAAAAAGAAAAAAAAAACAGAATAAACTTTAGAAATCATGTTTAAACTGAAGTATCAGTAACAGGAGTTTTTCAARCAAGCTGCCATGAAGTAATTATTTTCACTAGAGTTCCCTTAAAAGAATTCCAATATATAATGTCCTCATCCTTCAGCATGCACTATATCCCTTAAATAGGCCCCAGTACAAAAATAGTGGAAAGTGGCCAATACAATATCAAATCTAGCTTTCAAATGTACCATGGGCTRATTCTGGGAATTCTGGGGAAATGTGTCTAACATTTGTAACGGACAGGTTCACACAAGTAAAACAAAAACCAGAATTCCTCTACATTTGAACGATGATGTCACACTGAGAAAGAGCTTTTGCAGGAAAAATCCATGACTCACAGAAATAACAGACTTTTTCAGAGGGGTGTGGATATCAATCTGACTGCAAGAGTTACTTAATGCACTCTTTTTATCTATTGATATTTTCTTAACACTTGCATTCCCATGACTGTATAACATTGCACATGGTAACACAGYGTGGTAATTACGATATAATAAATAATCATTAATAATTATTACCAGATAAATAATATTCCTATTAAGTACAATATAGGTTTAAAAATATACATTAAAGTATTTCAGATATGACTGTTAAATGTTGAAGTTGGAACTGGAGAAGAAGCTCAGTCACTATCCCTGAATCTTGTGATGGCTACTAMACAAACAATATAATTTATAGTCTAAAATGGAAAAAAAAAAGGTGTGTATTTCCAGAATAAGAGAGRAATTGTTTGTTGCCATTAATTAAGGAACATGAATTTTTACTTCAGGCCAATTAAATATGCAAAGTACACAATTGTTCTCACCAAATGTACAAACAACTATACAGCAATTAACACCCAACYGAACAAACAAGCAGAGAAGTCTGGTTTTGGAAGATAAAAGCTTTAAATTAAATACATAAATAAATAAAATACACTATGAAAAAGGTTTTTTAAGTCTCCAGAGATTCCTCCTGCTCCATAATCCAGCAGGAGGAAGTGGAAATCCTCTGCCACACCAGGTGCACAGCTTAATTTGAGGAACAGACACTGGAGCAGGGGAACAAMTGGAGTAAGCAAAGCATGTGAGATAAGATTTACTCAATTAGAACTGTTTTGCAATGCTAATAGCTRAAGGGAATAAAATATATTTTAACAGTCAGTGTATTGTGAGGTAGGGAACAATTAGAGCTAGAAAAGAAAAACAGTACTTTTTTTTTTAATTACTGAGCCAACAAAAAGCTGGATGCTGAATGAATTGAAAGCTGTCTGCAAATGTTTACTGAGGGCTACACTCAAGTGGTACTAGAACAGTGTAGTGAAGGAGCAACAAAGCTCAGGRATAGTCTTCAGCAAGGAACAGCCTCTACAACCAAATGCTAGCTTTGTCAAATCAGATGCTGCATTAAGTGTGCCACCTGTTTTGTTTCTCCTACAGTCCTCGGCCAATGGAAATGCTTTGAATATTGTCTTATTCCTCCATTGGAAAAGTCTGTCCCTACCTTCTATCATCAGTAAGTGTCTTAAAGATATCTAGCACTTCTCAGAATGCTGGACTCAGCTATTTCTTCCATCCACTGTCTCCCATTGCTCCTTTTTCTCCCATTCCAGTTATCCATCTCCTAAGTTCTCAGGTTGCATTCTCACAGGATGACCACATTTATCAGAAGGATGAGCAAATCCCATTGAGAAAGAGCATCTGGCTCCGTCAGTGCTGGCAATTCCTAAGAGGACTTAGGAATCTCCTAAAAGGACTTAGAAATTCCTAAGAGGACTCAGATTCAGAAGTCATTGTACTCACAACCTCGAGTCCCCACATAACAGGTTTCAAAACCTCTAAGCTACCCTTCAGGCTCCAACATTTGTTGTGAATAACAGCACTGCAACCTTCAAGGTAATGCTTAGAAAAATCAGGAGGTAAAACATTCTCCAGAGGAAGACTGAGCTTTGGATCTCATAGCAAGATGAAACTGAAATGGTCAGAGGTCTATAACAGCAGTCCACAGCATAAAAGTTGTATCTTTGATTTGGGTTTCTTATAGAAGAAAAAAGAAAAATAGCAGCATGAGGAAAGAAGGCAAGAGCAAATTTCTAACTAGGTTAGAAGCTAGTATTTTCAAGCAAGACTTAGTAAATATATTAATAAGAATCACTATTACACATTTGAAAGGTGATTACATAGAAATGGGATTTTAAAAAGGTTTTAAAAGATCATAAAGCTGGTCTGCAATAAATAGGTTCTTGTGTTTGGCAGTGAAGAGAAGCATAAGAAAATCTAATGCAAGCTGCAACACAGCTGAACCATTCTATGGAAGAGCATCTTTTATCACATAGTGTTTTGTTTGGGTATAAAGCATAAGACTAAAGAAAAGCCCCAAAACTCCAAACCATGGAAAAGGATTAGGTCTCCATCCTTTCTTTCCACCAGTCAGTGAGTGACACCGGTTAATAACACAGTATGTAAAAAACTTCATTTGTCCTTGTTGATGTAAGGACAGGTGCCCTTTAAATTCAGCAATTCTTTGTTCTTATATTACAAAAAAGTTATTTTGGCTAATCTGTTACTTCAAATAAGCAACCTGGCCTTCTTAATAATTTCCTCTTTACAATTAATGCCTCCAACCAGCCCTGCATTTCTATTCCTATTTCCACCCAGTACTTRTTTTCTTAGAGCATCTTTAAATAGGGTGGTCAGAATATCATCTCATGAGTGGAATGGMCATACACACAAATTTAAAGTCAAATTCAGTATGAGTCATGCTGCAAGCATGTGAAAGTAAAACTGGAGCTAGTAATGTGTAATTTACAGCAGCTTTCAATGTGCCTGTCCAATGATGCACYTACTAATGGGGAAAACTAAAGCAAATAAGTCTAACTTGAAAATAATACTGGATATCAGGAAGTCACATAGCCTTGAAAATAAAACTTTTTAAAAAAGCTCTAAAGATTCAGTTTGATACTCTAAATTGTTTCCACTTTGAAATGGTTAGTCACTCAGTCACATCAATGACCCTCTGTAGGTATGTGACGTCAGAAACCTTGTAAAAAATGTAATGACTAGATGGCTTGTTTCTACAGTSAGAACATCTGACAGAGAACATATATATACTCAGAACTTAAAAAAAAGAGAAGTATTGCAGCATGGCTGGCTCTTAGTTCCACAAATTTCTATTTCATCTTATCAACTGATTTAACACAGTAAAAGGGTAAACACAGCAGTAAAAACATGCAGAAATTTAACAAGATGTTAGGAGAAAAACAGAGCCAGAAAAAAATGGCACATCAGTTACAAATGCTGCGTGGTATTTGGATATGGCTTTTGTCTCCAGCGTGACAGCACACTTCAAAGTTTTTGTATTCTCAGTTTGAACCCTAAGAAGTTTTAGTCATTCTGCCCTTTTATACTTTTTACATGTACTGAAATTGTAAGATACTTTACATCAGTTACTGATACAATTTCTCCAGTATGTTTTAATTGCAAAAGCCAATTTCCTACAAATTACATTCAGGAAGCTAAACCACTTAATATGTTTTTGTCTTATAAATCATAGTTTAATCTTTTCTTACTGACAGCAACATGAGTGTCAATAACTGCATATACCTACTATTTTTTAAAAGTACACACTAACRATTGAAAGCTGTTCTGCAAAAGTATACTGACTTCATTATTCTGTGTTCTGGTTAGAGCTAGTCAATCCTGTATGGAAAACACAAACTTTTGGTGGTGAAAGAATGGCACAGCCATCTTGCAGACAAGATTCAAGTGTGATGGAACAGCAGGAATCAGAAATYATGATGAGCTGAAAACATCTGAGAGTAAACACGCCATGAGCCATCTGTTGCTGTATTTCCCCACCAGCTGAAGTTCCAAATAAAATCTGAGATTTTTACTGTGCATTTAGTGAGCATCATAAATCCTAGCTTTCTAGTTTTTGTACAAGTGTCTCAGTTATACTTTTCTGCAGAGCAATTTTAAATAATTTTTAAAGGATTCTTTATATATGGTAAGTCTATAAGCATTACTACAGCTGTATTTAGTTTCTGAATTGGTTAAGTCAGAATAAATGTTATGAAAACATATTACAGGTAAATTTTGGCAACCAAATATTTTCATTGCAGAAAAATACCTGTGTTTATATTCTCAGTTCCCAAACCTAAAATTAAACATCCTGGCACACCTGCAATTTTGAATGTTAATTTTCAGGGTGATTTGGCTTTTGCTTTTTTGTGTTTGTTTAGCACTGGTTTCTTTTAAAATAAAAAACTCCACACATCAGAAACACTGATTATTTTCCTTCTTTCTTTCACTTCCTACTCCCAAGCACTAATYACTATCTAAATTTTACATGTATACACACATATACACAAACACACATGTACACGCACACACACCACCTTACTTGTAGATAACTCTTTTTCCAAGGAATCACTGTCATTTTAAAGTTATTTGTGAATAGGTCAATCTTGAAAAAACACAAAAAATAAACATACATTCTTGTTTTTGCCCATTATCTTTACAGGAATGAACAGATTATTGTTTCAGGTTTGTTCAGCATCTGATTCCTCTCAGCTACTTACTCCTAGTGGTTTACTTGTCTCAGGACAGTAACTCTCCTGCAAATCATTTCACTGCATAAAGATCCAGCATGTTCCATCCTGTCTCTCCTAATGCAGAACCATCTACAATGGGATGCAACAGATGCAATTTTACAGAATCATAACATGCTAAGGGTTTGGAAGGGACCTTAAAGATCATCCAGTCCCAACCCCTTGCCATGGGCAGGGTCACCTCCCACTAGACCACGTTGCTTAAGGCCTTGTCCAACTTGGCCTTAAACACTGGCAGGACTGGGGCACCCACAACCTCCATGGGCAACCTCTTCCAGTGACCAACCATCCTCATAGTAAAAAATTTCTTTATAACTTCTAAAYTAATTTTGCCCTCTTTCAATTTGCACCCTTTACTCCTTGTCCTATCACTACAGCTCCTAACGAAGAGTMCCTCTCTGGCTTCCCTGTTGGCCCCCTTCAGATAAGCAGGATTTGAGATTTAAGGCAAACTGTTTTATCCAGTTTCCTTTCTGAAAAACAGTGTTAGTTCTTMAAAAATAATTTWAAAAATATTATTTATACTGACTAGTTTTCCCTGAATTCTCACTCAGTCTGGAGTCTAATGCATCTCAGGAATCCAAATTAAACATCAGGCYTTCAATACATCAAAACTTGTGTTCAGATAGGAGGTGCTAGAAACATAATCATCCTTATTATTTATACTCAAGAAGAATAATTAAATAAAAATAGCAGAAGCATTTGAAGTACATCAAGCTCTTCATATTACGAAGTTTTTCATTAAAAGGCAAGCCCTRCTTATGCCATAAAACTCACTAAATTAACTTTTCCTTGCACTATAAATCTTCTCCACCTCCGCTGTACAAGCAATAGACTGGAGATTGTTATTCTTACAGATGCAATAGGCAGCCTAGAAAAGGTTTTCTCCTTTAAAGCAGCATCATATATCAGCCATATATCTACTGTAAAGTGAAATGCTGTGCCTGCCAAAATTCAAGTCTTACTCTACAGATATCTTCCATGCCCAAGAGGCTTCACAGAAGCACTCTTCAGTAGAAAAACATTCATACTCAACCAAACGCTGATGGACTTCCACAGAAAATTCATTTATTTAAATGAAGATTTTCTATGATGAAATAATTCATATATTCCCTACATATTCTCAAATGCATACCAGAAAAGCCCGTAGCTGTTTCCCTCTATTTTTCAGAACTCTMTTTTAAATACTCTGTGAAATATATCCTTTACCATGTTCTTTTGCTTAAAGTTCCACCTTCTAGCTTTCATTCAATTTTGTATSGATTTTGTTTTTCAAATGCAATTTATCATTATTGAAAACTGTCCCTAGCATTTGCTAAGCAGAGACTACTTTCTGTTTCCTGCATACTAATTAAGTTTTATGGAATACAGAAAMAGGCTTATGGTTGAAAAGCTTTTCTTCTAAGCCACACTTTATTTGGGATTGAAAATAGTTTTAAAAGATCCATGCTCTTATACTATATTCATCTACCACCATGTTGTTGGATTAGATGTTCATGGTAAATCCCTTCCAAAAGATATATTCTATGTTCTGCCTCTTTCTCATTTAAATTTTTACCTTCCAATTTTTGTACTACAAAAACCCACTGCAAATTATGTGCCTCAAAAGAGTTTCAATTAATTGTGCTAATGTTCCTGATAGAATTTGTTAAATAAAAATACCGAATAAAAGTTTAATTTACATAAATTGTGACTGGTACTGACAACAGCAGAGGTGAYATCCTCATAACCAACATAATAAAATCGAGAGTTGTGTAGCACTTTCAGAACAGAAATACAAATTGTATTTAAGAGATAAACTATGAACATGTGGAAGTTATTTTCTAAATGCTGAATTCTCCACAACTTTCTGCTGTCTCCTTACATTCAATAAGCAGCCATTTTCACCACCTATCTTAACTCAGAAACCCTATGGTACAGCAGCCTTCTCTTTGCAGTTTCACTAGGATTCAGAGGGCAGCCTTGCTTTCTCAAAATGCCCATGACAAATTAGACAATAAGCATCTGAAAATAAACATCATTTCATTCTATCTCAAATGAAATCAAAAGTTTTTTGATTTCCATAGACTCTGAAGTTGCCTCCTGCTCAAACTTAAAGACAAAACAAGCACAATCTACATTTTAATTCACCCTTTTAAAAGGATCTCTACATGGGCACTTATTGTAGTTGTACACATGACTCAAGTATTTAAGTACAATACCCATTAAGACCCCAAATTCCATTAATAAATAATTTATTCATACTAAAATTTATAAGGTTACATACTTAAGGCAGCCTGCAGTGAACAACAGGGGAATTCTAACCATGCTGAGACTTGGTGAAATGTATCAGCTGAGAAACACAAGGCTTTTGAATTTCAAACATCAGTTTTTGAAAACTGTACTTCAAAACCACATTTTTGGGATTGCTTGAGACAGAATTCTTGTCCAAGTAAAAAAAACTTCAAAACTAGTTACTAAGTCACACTGTAAAAGCTGTATTTGCCTCTATTCTCACTTACAGACAAAATAAAATTATATAAAATTAAACTAGGATTTAAAGTAGCACTTYATAGTCCCTTCAGTCTCCAGTTTCTTGATCACTTTTGAATAAACCAGCACCACTATCAAAAGAATTGATCCTGTCCTGTGCACCCCCCAGCTATTCATATACACTCTTATACTTGCATAAGTCTTCACTCAGTCACACAGTGAACAGAATTGGGAAATTGATCCAYGCCCAGTTAATTAAGAAAAAAACTTCCTAGGGAGATGCATTCAAAATTGCCTTTACTGCTTCCTGATTTATTGGCCCAGCTCTCCCAACAGAAATTAAAATAAGGCAAAGCCCCATTGTAGAACCTCCCAGCACGACACCGGCCATGCTGCTCCGTGGAGGCAGAGACAGACCTGCCTGAAACAAAACACTTCATGTTTGTTATTGGTAACAGAGGCAAGGCTATCAAACTTTGGGATCAATAGGACATCCATTTGGAAAAACAYTTCTGTGCAAACTGCTTCAAGTATCTCGCTTGCAGTACACCTGGCTGAAGTGTCTGAGGCTATTGTTTGGGTGGTCTGTGCCACAGTAAGGCTAAGTGATAACGAGTCAAACACACCTTCACAAATCTGCCTCTCTTGTRTTACGAGATAGTTTCTGAGTATCTGGGCTATTGAGACACACAGTGTGACACAGCTGGCTCTTGATACACAGCTGGAAGCTGTAAAACCAGTAAGACTACCCTGGCCTCACAAAGATGGGGTTTAGAACTGAGCAACTGTCAGCTCTGCTGGACTGCTCACACTCAAGCACCACATAATATAGGCTAGAAGAAACCAGGAAAAAGGCACAGGCAAGGCACACTCATAAACATTTACATTTGGCTCTTTTGCAATGACTGTTGGGCGTAAAAATGCTTTAATTAAAACTTAAGATAAAAATCAGACTATGGTTAAGATCAGGGCTGACCAAAATTGTTATTCATAATTCAGTTCCTAATGTGTCTACCAACATTTGAGGACCAACCACAACACAGTTTTTACTTCCCAGTTATAAAATCTGAATGGATTTCYCCTGTGTAATTACACAACTCCAATCTGTTTTATTCAGGTTTTTTTTACATTTACAAAAAACATGCCAAAGAATTGCACTGCAATGAAGCAGAGTCTACCTACACAGAGCTTTTGTAATTTTAAGTTATGAATTCAAAGAGTGAGACTTCATACCATTGACACAAGGTAGTCAGCAAGACCACATATTGTATTCCAGCTCATTTTGTTGTCTAAAGACTGGAGAAGTACTAGTCAGTGTCTGAGGTGTGACATGAAGTCTTCTTAGAAAAAAAAAAAAAGTCAGCTGCTCACTAGCCGCTGAATTTCACTGTGGAAAAGGGTCATATTGAACAAGAATATTAGTTTTTGCCTAAAAGTTTCCTCTCCATCATGAGGACAGAGCTCATAGCTTAAGATATTAATCGTGATTCCTTTTATCTGTGTTGCCATGGAAGAAGCTTTCTTACATTTCTTAAATACCACCCTTCAAAAGGAATAACATTTGAAGTGCCAACTTCTTCAGAGACAGAAGAATGATGTAGCAGCCAACACATATCAGTTTCATTTTTAATGGAAGACATATAYCCTTCCTGAGACAATATTATGAGTAAAAAAAAAATCCCATTGAATTTGCTAAAGTACAATCGAGAAAGTTTTGTTTACTAACAAAAGGTACAATTCCATTTCGACAGTTACTCACCTGAAGTCACACTTTCTAATTTTCCTAAGTATATTTGATGTTCTCTATTTCAGTTGCTACCTGCATCATACCATTGTGTTAGTGCAAAGAAAAGAAGAGTATTTTCCCACTTACCTCTCTGACAGCCTTTGCKGGAATCTCTCCTTGAGTCTCTCTCAACTTGCGTGCATTGTCAAGTTTTGCTTGAAGCTCTGAAGCTAACTCCTTCAAAGAAAGTGATAGTACTCTATCAGCTTAACTATTTTAAACTCTTAAGAGACCTTTATATCAAAATGAACTATTAATTTCAATTTTTGAGTTTTGATATAACATTTTATACTCTAATAACACAAAAGACTAAAAAWAACATGTCAATATAATTCACACAACTCTTTAAAGGATATAATATGAAAAAAATGTTCAGAATAGAGGCATCTGAAGCACAGGAACAAGTATTGCAATTAAAAGAGCAGAAAAACTATTCATGAACATTATTAAGTTATACTCATAAATTATTTACATGGCTAAGCACAGATATTACTTTATGTAYAGGAAGCTACATAAGGAAGCCTGAACACATCATATCCTTTTTTTTTGTACACACATACACATCTTTACACACATACATGTGCTCTGTGGGTCTAGATATAGGTCTCAGGCATTTTTGCTATGCAGTTTCACATCCACATCTCTCCACACCCTTTGCACTTAAGACTTTATTTTGAGAACTAAAATGTACAAGAGGTAGAAAAGAAGAACTATTTACAGTCTTGTGCAAATTGGTTTTGATGCTCAGCTCCCTTATCCATCTGTCTATTAAACAAATACAAGTATTTCAGAGTATCTTGGATTGCTAAGAATTGCCAAGTGAYAACCTATCAACCTGGAAGGAGTAGAACCATTTATACTCTGACCCCTTGGCCACTTTCATTGTTTGGACTACAACGATCGTGCCCATATTTGCTGCCCCAGATTTAAGAACAACACCACACAGCAAATGAGTAACAAAAATAGATTCTGAATTCATTTGGCCCACATGGCCAACCCTGAGCTCCAGCCACCAGGACATGCTGTTACAGAAYTAYCTGTTCTGGTSTGYGGGGACAAAYTTGWTTAAACAAGCTGCATTTTCAATTTGATGAGAGAAGGACCATGCAAAATATTTAAAATGCCACGAGGCAAGGACTAGCTATTTTATTATTTAAACTGTTGTTGTTTGGTTTTTTATTTTGTTGGGTTTTTTTTTAAACTACGCTGATTCAGAGTGCATACACAGAAAACAGTATATATAAGAATAATAGTAAAATTGTAATACTTGTTTCTGCCACATGATTTGGGTCAAAACAAAACAAAATTATAAAATATTAAACGACTTATTTTACCCACAGAACACCTGTATATTTTTCAWCAAATTACTTTTACTCAGTTCCTATCAGGTTGAAAAGAAAAAGACCAGACTTGTGCCCGAAGTTTTCTTTAGGCAATGCTAATGAAGCTAAGCAGTATCAGAAWTTTTTTTTAGAAGTTTACAAATTTTTGCTGCTTTTCATCAGAGTCCTTGGAAAACCTTCCCCACCCCAGCACTTTAGCAACAAGGGTATAGATAGTTTMAATCATTTTCCCCTGCAGGAAAATGTATGAAATAATATAATACCTTAAGTGACTACACCAGTYCCTCACAAACCTATAATTACATTCATAAATACATTTTTCCTAACTAGTGTTTTTCAGTATTAACTAGGAAAACTACAGATTAACATATTGATGCATCTATTTAAACCATTAACACCATATCTCAGTAGAAAATACACTCCTTGAATCTACTTTTAATTCATCTTTGAAGCTGATAACATTTCAAATGCATAGGATTTCTAGATACGATATAGCTGTTCAAATTTCTAAAGCTACATACACACATCTATGTCTAAAGTCTGTGGAAAAGAATTCAWAACTTAAAATTGTTTGAAAAGATAGTATTTGTAAAAGGGACACTTTCTCCTAACAAAATYTGAATTAACTTACAGGGGCTTTAACACCATGTCCTAGTTTCAGCAATAATGACAAAACATACGTAAACTTTCCATAAATCAAAGAACAGCAGCTCTTGAGMAATATTAATTTAACACTTGAAGATGCAACACATTTTATATATTACCATAAATAAATATTTATTTATTATTTCTGAAAGATACAGACTTTGGTGCAAATACATGTCACAAGARGCAAAGTAAACAGGTGCAGCAAAAATTAATATTAAAAAATAAATACAAAGGGGTAACATTTGCTTCTAAAAAATACAAAATACAGTTCCTTAAGAGCAGCTATGTAGAGCCAAGCACCTGAAAAACACACCTTAAAAACAAACAGACTCTGACCTTGTTATAACTGAAACTTCCAGACAGTACTACYGAAGGGAATTAGCTCATTATAACCWTGTTTAATGTAATAAACAAAACATATATACTTCCAGAATTTAGTGTTCCACAAGAGTGAAATTCTTGTTCCTTCAGGTTGCTGGCTGAAACAAGCCATGTTAAATGCACAGCTGTTTCTCCCAGCTCCAGGGGCCCAGTCTCAATCAGGGCAGGCATTTTGTGGAGCTGAATACAAAGCATTCCACCTGTTCTCAGYGCAGAGCTGGCTGCGATGGCATCTGCAGCTCTCTTTGTTCTATAATTTCCATATCATAATTAATAAACTTGCTTATACAGCAGAGCTACAGCAAGCATCTACTTGTGACAAAGCTGATGAAATAAGTAAAGCTCCAGACACTGTTTACCTTGTAACACAGACAGGCAGCTTTGTTGTTTTCACCAGCTCCCTTTTTAATAAAAAGGGCAGAGAACAACTCATTTTGGACATGCTGCTTATCCTACAAAGACCAGTGACCTGGATCCTCTGCTCTAGTCTGTGAACCATTACATTTAAACCAAAAATTACTGTAAAAGCAGTATCTTCAAATCCTAGCAAATTTTGCAGGTCTTTAATTGCTTGAATCAATACCCTTTGTAAAGAAACCCAGACAGTTAAATTGCTGGGAGCTTTAAAGAAAAATTGCAGTAAATCATGCCAGTTTTTCACAGCCATTACCGTGTCTCCCATGAGTTCTGCTTTCACAATCCTCGCTCCCAGTCTGTTCATCTCCTCTTCACTAAGAACCCGAGGYGGCTCATTCTTTGATGATCTGTAAAACACCAGCTGCATTAAAGCCACAGAAAAGCAATGTAATATTCACCTGTGTCATTAAGTATGATAAGCCTACTACAGTGGTACATATACGCCTATTGGCAAAGTAATTTAAAATAACATATTATAAAAATATATTTGCATCAGAAGTTGCCAAGGACTCTGAAACCAAACAGTTTGAACAAAATTTTTATGAAGTTTGTTTCCTTTTACTTTTGAGATCAGTTAAAATGAAAAGCAGTATCTATGAACATCTTCCCAGCATAAAAAAACAGTCAAAAGTCAGTAGCAGGTACAAGCAGGAAAAAAACAAGGGAAACAGAAATTTATTTCAACCCACTCTAATTATTCTTTCTGCCTTTGGATATGCTTGTACTTCTCAGCTCCTGCAAAATCACTCATTTCTGAGTTATTCTACTCATCAAATAGCCTTCCATCTCTTGAAAAGTACTTATTTTTCCCATATTTATCTGCTCACAGTAAAATCTTTGTATCTGAACATATTATGGCTGATACAGTAGAGTTATCATGGAAAATTAACAGGCACCATTTTAAAAATATGAAGTCCCCATAGATGAGGCAACAGCTGGTAATGAATAGTATTGTACCTTAATTTTAAAAACTCAGCATATGACTTGTTATGATGTTTATTAAATAAGGACTCCAAGAAATATTGCAAAGAGATATCAAATAAGTTTGGCTYTTGTTCTCTAGCCCTAGGAAAGTCTAAAACCAATTAACTAAAAGTAAAATATCTAAAACAAAAGACACGTAAGAGTACAGTTATGATATTGGTTCCTACTGTTAGAGAAAGAATTCACTCACTATTTGGTATGGGTAAACATTGTAGGATTTGAAGCATGGGAAACCTTTAATGATAGTGTCATCTTTAACCAGCAGATCTCCCCAGTCCTGAGAAAAATTACCAATTGCTTTTGTTAAGTTTTGAAGATGCCCAATCCAAGACCCCCAAAACTCAGCAGAGTTTACTTTAAGTTCACCAGAAACAAAACACTCAAGATTAAGTTCTCACTTTTCCTTAAGCTATATCTTTCAAAGCAAGGCAGATTGTTTCAGTAAAGGGGAAAAAAAGTGTTTATTAATTAACCTATTTTTTTTTAAGTGGTGCTAGTGCTTGAAACATTGAACTTTTTGAGACTCCAGACATTGTTTAGATTTGCTTTTTATCTTGTCTCAAATTAAACTCTGAAGCAGTCACATTATTAAGTGTGACTTCCAGCCAACGTTAGCTGATGGACTTTTCCTCTGGGGAGATCCCTTGGACATCCAATCAGCACTTTTAATTAACCTGTGTCATAACTGTCCAAAACACTTTGATTTATAGGCTGAAGAAACTTCCTCTGTGCTTTAGAAAAGATAAAATTTAAAAGCTATACTTTCAGCATRAGAGACAAGGAACTGAACCAGCAAAACCTATTAATTCAAGCCTTCAACTCCAAGATTTRTTTTTTGTGATTGCCAACACTATTGAAAAAGTACATGTATTACAAGTCTTGAAAATTTAAGAAGAAAGCAGTAGCTTATAAAYTACCCTCAACAGAAATCTACAGCACATATTCAAACCCGAAATGTTCCAAAAGCCAGAATTTTCTAAAAAATTCTAGCCAAACAAAAAAAAAAACCCAGCAAAAAAACCCACAAAAACCAAACTTCCCAGTGAAGGAAACAGGAAGACAGGTAGGTTATTCACTATTTCAAACACAGAATCTCAGAAGTTAAGAGCCATCTTAGAAGAACTTGGAAATAAGTTATGTCAAGTCAGCTCAGTAATTGCATTGGCTAAGAAATACAATTAAAATATCAAAGAAGTTGCGCAATTGGGTTTAACAGTACCAGAACAAAAATACATGCAAAAGAAAATATCAGTTGAACAGTTTCTGTGCCTAGTTCTCTTCTGTAAGGAAAAGAATTATCTTTTCTATCATAATAATTGAATTCTTTGAACTTGAATAAGTTCAAAGCCAAAAACCATTTCCGCACACAATCTAATTTACCAAAATTTCTACCTTTGTCCAGTTACAATTAGAATTGTACTTAGTAAATGTGGCAGTTAAAAAGAAGGTACCATTTTTGTACCTGCAATTAAAAAAAGTGAATCACCATTATTTCATAAAAAAATAAAAAACAGACTCAAAAAAAGTAGCTGCTTCTTTGAAGAAAACAATACTGAGGCAACGGTATCACTAACTTCTACTCAATAATAACATTTTCTACTATGTCTGGCTGGATGGGATGAATATATTATTTCCATAGCAATGCAGTGGTGCATTTTSCTCCACACCATGCCTAGACCTCCCCTTCCTAGGCACTCTGCAATCCCAGGATTCCCATTATGTTTGGCCTTTGTGCAAGAGTTTGGTGGTGAAGTATCCCTTGACTGTAGCAGGAATTTTGGCCTGGCTAAGGTGGGAGCCCACTGYCCACACCCAGAACTCGTGGTGCCTGCAACAATGTGGAACAAACTCAGAACTAATCAGTCACCCCTTGACAGCCTCTGAACACTACTCACCTGAATCACAGCCTGAATGGAACAGTACCATTGCCACTGGAATTTTCAAAATTCCAGTAACTGAGCCAGACTGTGGCCAAGATGGAAATTTACTGATGACTGAAGCCCAAGGATRCTGCAACTCCAGAAACAGYGGTGCYCTGTGATGCCCTCTGAGCTCTCCTACACCACGATGGGCAGTGCCAGCATTGCTCTGAGTGGGACACCTCCCAGAACTCACCAACTCTCCCATTTGAAAAGATCAGAGCACCATCATAGAAAGCTGGTAAGGGCGCCTGGGCTGAAACCTCCACTCCTTGAAGCTCAACTCCTGCTTATTGATAAATCCAACACATTTGAAGAATTTCACTGAACTCAAGAGGAACTTTTAACAGGCATTTTTATATTCTCACATATTTTATATATGCACATATTTTTAYACATTTACACACATCTATCCCTACATGTCTCTTTTAGTCCATATGCATGCATGTGTGAATTGTTGTAAGATACCATACAGCAACTATAGTATGAATGTTGCAATCTCAGATCTGAAATTGTCACTATTGTGATTATAGTAAATCCTATTGACACACTATGTAAATGTTAAATTGGTCAATAAGTAGTGCTAAAATCCTGTGATTCATCTTGAAACTGTAAATAAAGTTCAGACTGCTGCTATATCAGAAGTCATGYAAAAATTTCACATGTGGTAAACTGATACTTTAACAATATCATATTAAGATCATGGTATCTTGGACAGGGGTTCTTCAGGTGATCCTAATTAATTATAGATGTAATCATTGATCAAATCAAGATGTAAACTGTTGATCAAATCTGAGACAAAGATTGGACCTAGCCACACCTAAGCTCTATCAGGAGTTTAGAGAGCAAGAGTCTGCTCAGAACCTTGTGACACAATGGAAATGTCCCACTTACACTTTTATGTCTTCAGACTACATATAAAACATTCTAAATCAATTTTAACTCAGTTTTCTTTTATATGTTTCATTCATGTAGTCAATAATAGAATGAACCTTACCACCAAACTTCGTTAAGTCTCATTTTTATGACTTTTATAGATTTATATTAAAACCGCTTTTGCAAATACCGTGACGGTGACTCTTTGAGCAACCCCAAGCCACTCATTAGTGACCAGCAGCCCCTATGGAGCTGTGCTTTGGATTTCTCTGGAGACAGTGCTGGTAAGCCAGTAACACACCAGTATTTTGGCTGCTGCTGAACAGTGCTTACACAGCCTCAAGGCTTCCTCTGGTTCTCATTGTGTACCCCCAGCAAGCAGGCTGGAGTGAGCACTGTTTGGGAGGAGTCACAGCCAGGACAGCCAAACAGGCCAAAGGGATATTCCATGCTACATAACGTCATGTCCAGCAAAAAAAAAAAAAAAAAGCCCTGGAGAGAGCAGTCTTTCCAAAGCAGCTGCTGCTCAAAGACTGATTGAGCATCAGTCTGCTCGTGGGAGGCGGTGAGTGACTGACTGCCCTTGTATCACATGTTGTTGTGCCWTTCCTTCACTCATTAAACTGCCTTTATCCAATAATGAGTTTTTCTCCCTTTTGCTCTTCTGGGCTCCCTCTGCAGGACTGAGAATAAGCAAGCAGCTGGGATGTGCTGGGATCAACACAACACACACTCAAAGCAACAGCCAGCTCCACACTTTCCAACCCATCCCCTACCCCTCAAAGACCGGTGGAAAACAACCCTGGATTATGCACACCTTGTACCTAAAGAAACTCATGAACAAACCAGGACTCAAGAGTTGAAGAAGTTTCACAGGCTTCACTTCAGACATGMCATTCTAACCAGAAGTTTACAAAGTGCATTTAACTGGTAAACCCCAGGCACTTCAGTGCAGTAACTATTAGGGCAATATACAGAAGAAGAAAAAGGATCACTAAATTTGAGTGTCTAATGGGTCATACATCAGAGGTTTAATGCTAYCAGATCTTTGTTTTCAGAGTAACTAAAATAACTATAAAAATAGACTTCTCATTTTCCAGCAAAATAGCACCTAGACACAATAAAATAAACAATAAAACAAGACATGACATACACTTATGAATGGAACTTTCCATAGTGTGTACAAATTAGTTATGTTAGAATTTGGAAATACTATTGCCATGACTAATACTCAAGCTCATGCTTTAAAAGAACAATAGGTAAGGTGAACATCATGCAAGTAATTTATATTCTTGCTATCAATGAAAATTCAAATTTCATTGGCTTCTGTCAAAGTATAGCAAGTAAAATCTGGGAATAAYACCCAACATGCAAAATATAAAGAACTGCATAGACTAATATGCCTGGTTTTGGTTAGTCATGCAGTACTCATTAATGTACATTTTTTTTCTTTGGAAATACATAGTGAGGTATATAAGCACTATATGTAGGAAAAATTATAAATAAAATAAATACTTCATAACCTTGTTAGGAGTTTTTTTCTGCAAATAACTGACATAAACATRTAAGAAAGAAGGTATTACATTTGATCATATTTCATCAAATGCTTTTTTCAACCAAATCACATAATGCTTCTTACATACTCCAACCAAGAATATTTACTTGTTCAGCTTTCCCAAGAAATTGAATAAGATAGCCCTAACTATGAAATACTTACGCACATCCCTACAAATTATTGGAAAGATCTGAAACAAAGGATTCACAGTAAAAGCYACCTAATCAAATCACTGGAAGAACCAGCAATCTGCTAATACTGGAGAACAGGAGGCCTTGAGCAGAGCAGAAAGTCAGTTCTCTACAACTTAGTTATCTGACCACCTCTCCTTACTACTCTCTGCTGTCTTTCACAAAAGYAAGTCAGGGAAAATTAAATTCCTGCTGCCTATTAAATTTGTGTTTCCCTTCCCAGTCCTATTAATCCTTCCTCTTCATCACAGAAAATGCACTTTGCAATCAATACCTTCCACTATTTTTCATATGCTACTGCTTTAGCATATGAGCTCATCTCACTAGTGGCAAACCTATCCCTGCTGTATTAATTATTTCCGTTTTYAGTCAGCATTTTCTAACATTTCAAGTCTCTTATTTTATAAATTCAATGACTGTTAAGATATTTTRCAGGTGTTTTTGCTTAAGAGACCAATTTTACTGCAGTGTGAACTAAGATTAGAAAGAAGTAGAAAATAACCTATCATTAGCAATTCTCAAATGTGCTGAGAAGACAAATCAAGTAGGGGATGTTCACTGAATCTGCTTAACTTACTTCTTCGAACTGCCCTTAGCTGGAGGCTAAGACTCCTCCTCCAAACTAGATGTGATATGATCAGTGTTTATGTTGTAAAAAAGGAGATACAGCTTCTCTTATATTTTGCCATGAAAAAAAGGCAAATAAAAGCCAAGTAAAGATGTTCATAAAATACCTAGAGGATGATGTTTCATTGTCAGATAAAATTTGCTTCTTCTCAAGTGTATCATTTGTGTGCTCCTGTCGCGATTTCTCTTTTTCATCACCTGGAGTTCTTTTCCAATTTTTCCCATCAATTTCTTCCCTAGTACYTGATGATTTTTGATCAGATACTGATTTCTCATTGCTATCTTTTGCGTGAGTTTTGGTCCACAGTGCAGTATCCTCATCGGGTTTTTGGAAACGGCTGCTCAAAGAGCTGTGAGCTGGYAGTTTGGAAGAGGACTGCTGGGACTTGGAGTCTCTGGGTGCACTGTAAGATGATGAATCATCTTCAGAGGGTTTCAAAAATTTGTGTTTCATGTTGCTTAGGGATGAACTCTTTTCCTGATTTCGTTTTTCACTGGAATATTTTTCTGCTTTGGAGTTGTAGCCCCTTGATACTGAGTCCATGCTACTGTGTCCACATTCCTGATCTGCTCTTGACACATCTCTTCTGTAACCCTTGTCTTCCTGCACCCACCCCTTGCCRTATTTGTCCCTGGAACAGCCCCAAAACATGTTTCTGGTTCTATCATCTTCATCTCGTGTTGCCTTTTCAATATGCCGTTCTTTCTTCTCTTTCTCACTTTCTGAATAGTCAGTCTTCTTCCATCTTCCACTTCCATGATAATTTTCCTTTTTGGATGCAGCTTTTTCAGCTTCTTCTAATCGTGATTGAAAYACTTCCACTGACTAAAAGAAAGAATAAAAAATTCATACCACTTTTAAGACTACGGGGTATTGTGTACATATTTTAAATCTGCTACAGAATCCCATATGTTAAAAACATTTTACAAAAGAAATACATAAAAGGCTGGGTAACTTTAAACCCTTCATCACTTGAGAGAAGCTTCTTCTCATATGTCTTGCACTACATATTCAGTACTTGTGCCTTTATATGAAAGTAATCTTTTCCAAGCATCTATTAGTATGAAGMAATTTTAACTGAAGATCCTTACCCCGTATCTCTCAGCTACAATTTCCTCAAAATTTCGTTTCTCTCTCTCAGCCTGCTCCTTCATCCTTTGGTATGATTTTCGCAGCCAACTTAATCCAGCATCTTCTACCACTGTAACTAAAGTAGAAAACAATGAGAGGCCATAGTTTTACATCTTAAGTAATCACTCGTATTTAACCTTACTCTGCATGAGACATTAAAGCTTCAGCTAAACTTATTATAAAAATTGAAGGACTACAAAAGAAAAACAGAATTAATATAAAAATTCAATTACATATCTTCATAAATGAATGTTGGTTATATCTCACAATACCACTGATTTAATTTAAGCTTCTCCAGTTTACAATAGAACAAAATCTGTTTCCAAGACAGGAGCAGCATATCAGAAGCTGTGGAGTTTCATTATGACATTAAAGCACCATCCTGTTGTTTCTACATTCTGTGTCCATTCTTTGGCATACCCCTTACACACAAACAAGTGAATTCCCTTTCTCAGAAAATGAATGAGAAGTCAGCAGTGGTCTTAACATTCTGAACGCACACTCAGTTGATGCTGTCACCTCTTACARACAGCTGATCTGTGACTCCTAAGAGTGGGTATGAGGCTAATGGTTTCTGGGACAGACTGTCCACAGGGAAASGCTCTCAAAAAGCCACAGACCCCACTCTTCCCTGTTGACAGAATACAAGCACTCTTCTTATCACATAAGAAATGTTTCATGACATTACGAAAACTGATTTTATTACTCTATTTGCTGGAAATGTGCAGGATAACCCCAGGGTAAGGAAAAAAGTGAAAAGGSTACAGAAATAATACTTTTCACAAAATACATCTGTAATGTATTTCATTTTGATGTGACTCAGACTTCTGTGGGTGAATACTTTAAAACTATAATTTGTGCAATGGAATGAAATGAACCAAATGAGTTGACAACAATTTATCTTGTCTTGGTTAAATCATGCTTTCCTTCAATTAGTTCAAAATGGAGAATTTCTGTAGGGATATTGAAGGTCAAACCACTCAAGATTAAAAACTAGAAGAGAAATTCGGCAAAACAATGTACTATGACATTAACCAATATTCACTTTGGATGTTCATCCAAATTCTACTTTCTTACATGTATTATTAAGAATATACATATGATTTATAATCCTGTTACTACAACATTAGAAGTCATTTGTAAACAATACACAGATCAGAAACTGGGGAGAGATATTTAAGATTACTACAAAAGATTGCTCTTTACCTTTCTTAACTGAAGCTTCTTCATCCTTCTCTGGTGGCAAACCCGTACCACCATCTTTCCAATAGGGATTGAGTTCTCTCTCAGACAACATGGCCTGAAATAGAAATAATTTTAAAGTATACATAGCATATGGTTCATTTTTTATAGAATATCTGACAAATTTTGAGACACTTGTGTGAGAAATCTATGTAATATTGCCAATTCATCACCACCAATTTCATGCTGTATGCATCTGTTGTACACATTGCTTTGGACATTAAAGTGTCTTGGGTTGATTTTGTGCCAATTCTGTATTCCTATTCCGTTGGTTTGTATGCCCAAAAGGTGCCTATGCCTTTAAATGCGACCCGGAAGAAGGGGCGGGGCAGCACAGACAGTTTAAAAGCTGGGGCTGCCACGCAGCCRTTCGATTTTGGAGCTCAGTTTGTGGGCTTTTTGGACCTCAGCATTGGCGCTGCAGGAGTCCTTGCTCGTTTCCTGCAGCGGAGTTATGTTGTTAACATTTAGCTAGCTCGGGTTTGTTAGCTTGGGCAAACAGCTCTCCTTGGACTGCTACTTTTTTTCCTCGGACTCATGCGATTTTTCTTCTGGAGCAATTCGGCAGCCGGCGGGGAGAAGCCACGCCRTTTGGTCTCSTCCCRGACTCCAGAAGAAGCCAAGCCGGCGACAGAAAAACACACCAAGCCCTCTGTTTCATCCACAGTGAGGRCTATCCAGGTTTTGCCACTGCTGCCCGAGCGCCATGTGGACTTTTTTTTCTTTTGTTTCTTTTTCCCCAGGGACCAGAGATGCGCCATTTTCTCTGCACCAGGTGGCCAAGTGGGAGGGGGCATCGGGCATTCCTGGACTTTTAAATATCTAACAGCTACTTTTTATCTGTGTCCTGTGGGTCCTGTGTTTTGTTAATAAACTACTTTATTTTTTCTCTTCACTTTTGCCTGAACATCTATTTCATATTGGTGGGAAAAAAAAAAAAAATTCACTTCAGAGGAAACATTTACTCTGTAACATTTTTCTCTGAAAACATTGTCTCAAACCAAGACACAAAAGAAAATAAGAAACTCCAGTGTAGAAAACACAAGAGTATAGACCGGCATGGACAGCAATTAGTTGGGTGGGAGAGTATATAAAAATCACATTTTTCTAGGATTAAGAATACATATAAATATAAATTGTCATTAATAATATAACACATGTGGGTATTGTGGTGATTTAAGGAGGTAAATGAACAAATGAAGGAGCCAGCAACTGTACATAAACAGAGTTAATTCAATGACAGCAACCTCTTCTCCAGTCAGACCCTGAACCACCCATGTGTTCACCAACAACTGAGACATGAAAGGCACAAGGACTGCTCTGAGTTCTTTCTTTAGGAAAAGCAATCCTCAGCACCCTACAATTTAACATAGTAACTTCCTAACCTTTTATCACACAAACAATGGTGGTCCTTTCACACACCATGGAGGAGAAGGCCAGACCAATAGTCTGTCACTGCTACTAACAGAACTTAGTATTAGCAAGAGTGGCCTTCTCCTCACCTACAAGATAAAGGCTTTTCTCCACAATATAAGCCTGATGCATGAAGCCTTCCATCCAAACACATCAGTTTAATTAAAATCATTATCACATCAGGCATTAATTTTAATAACAATAAATTTGAACCAATTCATTAGTTCATTCATCATCACAATTTAGTAAAACGCAGAAAAAAATTAAGATAATAATTCCTCCTACCTGCACAAGTTCTTGAGCCTTCTGTCGTTCCAATACTTTATCTTTTTGTTTTTCACCTTTGACAGCTGCTACTGATGTTGTTTTCAATGACATGAAGTCTAAATTCATCCATTCTTCTCTCTTTAAAATAAACACAAAGAATCAGTGTTCATAATTCCAACAAAAACATGGCTTATGTACAAACCAAACCACTGCAACTACTGACAAACGYCATTGAAAATAAACAGAATAGGTTRTTCAAACTCATATGAAATACTTCAGTGAAAAGCAAACACAAATTTAAGAACCCTAATCTTTCAATTTTTTAATACTCAAACAAATTTCATGTCTCCCTGTAATCTGAAATACATATTTACAATGGTATTTAAGACATTAGTAAACATGCAGATTGTACAGGCTGCTAATTATTCACATAAATAAATACCATACGCTTCAYTTTGCTAATTCTAATCTCATGATCTCTTGTATCTCTTCTAGTGTATACAAAATCTGTGATCAGTATCTGAGTACAGTTCATAACTCAGATATCTTAACACTAACTGCACCCTTAAACTCAACATCTAAATTCTGTGAACTGTACCCACAAAAACAGCCAGAAAACTGTATTCATAAAACCTAAGCCAGACCAAGGAGATTTTAAAAATGAGGATTAGCCTAAAGAAAAGCAGCATATTAAAAGCCTAGATATATCTACCACCTTTATATAGTAAAACCTGAAGCCTCAAAAGCAAGCAGTGAAATACACATTATGAGCAATTACTCTATAAAGGCAAGTATTTGGAGCAATTCTTTTAATTCTAGTATAGCAACCAAAATGACATGATCACATATATTCTGAAACATGTCCTTGCAGAAGAATTTTCCTATCTTCAACAGAGTTCAAGTCTGAGCTGTCAATCTGAACAGATGCTATAGGTCACTTCGTTATGTAAAAATTATGTTCTGCAACATGCCAGAGAATTTGAGAGGTGAAACACATTTCATTTTTTAAATCTCCTCCGAGAAAGAGAAGGAACTGAAAAATAATCTATCTTCAAGTGATTCAATAATATCTATGCCCACATTAGCAGGCAACGTGCATCAACAAATGTGGAAGTGCATGGGACCCCTAGAGGTCATCTGGCCCAAGCCCCTGCTCAAGCCAGATCACCTAGGACCACCTGCCCAGGATCATATCCAGATGGCTTGTAAATATATGCAGAGAAGAAGATTCCACAGCCTCTCCAGGTAACCTGTGCCAGTGCTTGATCATCCTCGCAGTAAAACAATGTTTCCTGATGTTCAGAAGGAACATCCTGTAATTTCTGCTCATTGCCTCTGGTCCTGTCTCTGAACACCACTGTAAAAACCCTGACTGTCTTCTGTTTAGGCTTCAGATCGATGGCTTGGAAATTTTTATATGTGATTCTGTCTTTCCTTTTTTTGTTTCTAAGTAAGCACTCCGGAGTAGTCCAGCATTGGTCACATGGAGCACCTCAGGTGTGCTTTGAGAAAACATATAATTTAATTTAATCCAACAGGATATGGATCTATGTGCTCCAAGACTTCTTCCTTATGTCAGAAAAAACCAAAATATAGGGATGATCATGAAATTCCTGTCAAAAGCACATTCTTTATCCAAACCCAGACAAGCCTAGGAAACACATTATTAAAAAAAAATGCTTGGAAAAACAATGTTTTTGCAATATAAATGATCAAGACATTACTTCATACTTTACACTTTACCAAGAGAGAATTTAGAGACCCTTTTTATTTCTCGTAACAAGATGCACAAATCCAGAATGAAAAATGGACTTTTTTTGTGAGAAAAAAAATTTAGACACTAAATTAAAAATCATCTTCACATGACAAAGGATATCATGGTATATAACTACATTTGTTTCTAAAATCACTACAGTTCATTTCAGTATTACYCCATTTTCCAGATTAAATATTGCTCACTGGGCAGAGAAGATACCTATGAAGATCAAAAGAGGCATTAATGCCATAAGTATTATTGCTGAAATGTTCTACACCTCCCTTATATCAGTTTAAGCATCCCAGGGGTAAAAATTCATTCAACTGTAGAACAGCCACCAAAATTATGAAGAAAAAAAATGCRTGTCTAGTCAAGACCTTTAAGCTGATCTCTTCAAGAAAATCAAGCTAACTTGTTAGAGCCTCAAAACCYGATAAAAGGAGTTGGTGATGGGCAACATTAAGAGTACTGCCTTGTAAAACACTAAGAACTGTTAGGTAGAGAAGTCTTCCAATCARTGACAAGTAGCATTTACCCAGCTAAACAAAGACATTTGTGAAATAGGTTTTGCTCAACATGCTGCAAAAGAGCTCCTAAGAAACCTAAACAYGTTTCACAAGCTGAATTTATCTCTGAAGTAGCTGTGAGCCTGCCCACCTGCTGGGAAGGTTCTTTCCCATCATCTGGTTGCTTGTTGACCTTCCAAGCCTTTCCAGCGTCGTCTGTCTGTGACACATTTGACTCAACCCATTCAACTGAAGAATCCTAAAAAGAGAGTTTAACATAAAGAATAAAAATAATACCTTAGCATACTACTTGATAACATGCACTATTTACCAATTATTTTGACAATCAAAATTAATGCTGATTAGCATTACTAATATAATACTCTTTTATATTTAAAAATACTGACTATAAAACCAGAATACTGATATTCCCACTGAAGGTTGTTTCTTCAGAATCAAAACATACCACCATACTTCATGAGCACAWCAGAGTATGCAACACTAGCTCATACTGCCAGGTTATTTGTACAACTCTGCTAAAATTAAAACAGAATGAAAACACAATCAAAACCAATTGGGTTTATGGCATAACAAAAACAAAATTTAAAAAAACCTAAATTCATTACTAAGTATGTTTCACATTTTAAAAGTTAGATCAGTTACACTGCACAATATAAAGCATGGTACATGTTACTGCCTGCTATTTTTATATCCAGCTTCCTACATTTGTACTTGCAAACAGTGTACAGAGATTTTTCRCTTGAAGCCGATAGGACTGCATTGAACAGAGTTACTTTGCTATTTACATGAACCTGTCTTAGGAGTATCAGATTTTGGACAGAAGTTACAGCCAGGACTGTGTTGTATGCTAAGAGTCCCTGCTGTGATTTGAAGGGTTTTGGTGATAACCATGGAGAATGTGGGACATTTGTACCTTTGGTTACTTTCCACACTGGTATTATAGCTCATCTCTGATACAAATCCCTGAAAAAAAGATCTCATCATAAYGCATGTTACTTCACTCCATAAAAGTGACTCTCTGAAAACAGTGCCACCTGACTGCATCAAAAAGGCTGGGAGGATCTTTTCCACAATGTGGCCACAAGGCAGCACCCAGATATCAAATGCAGTCTCTGCACTGTTCTGCCAGAGTGCCCCTCCATGTGAAGGCATGTCCTTACAGATTTAAATGTACAAGACCTTCAGACCCATGTACAACTCCCATGTTCTTGGGAGTGTCCATGGTTGAAAATCTGTGGAAAAAGCCAGAAGTAATACATGTTTAAAATCAAAGTCAATTATTTACAATTTTAGACTCATCTGTCTCTCGTATACCACAGACACTACAGGATACCTATGAAATTTTCCTCTCTATACCAGAATGAGGACTTTTTATTTATTTTCTTTCTGCTGAAAAACTATAAATCACTTAGTTCCTAATGAGCAAATTCAGTATTATAAAATTCACAAGCACTAACATAACAGCCAATTTTAAATTGATTAAATACTCATGATATTAGAACTGTCAAATTCTGACACAATTTTTCCAAACAGAAAATTATAAGAATGAGCTTTAATTTTACTACCCATGTGTACCCACAGGGAYGAAAATGGTTCAAGTTTTAAGAATGTCATTTGAATTATTATTAGTTTTCTTACTTACCGAAGAACTATCAAGTAAGTCATCCTTCTTTTCAGATTTTTGTTTCTTACTTTTCTTCTTTTCTTTCTTAGCTTTTTTGGAATGTTTATCCTTTTTCTTTTTTTTCTGCACAGAATGTTCCTACAAGTTAATATTTGTAAATGAGATCCAGTAAACCAAATCACCCATATACAAAAAAACAAAAAAAAAACAAAAAAAAAAATCAAATCTACTTACCAAATCTCACTGAGGAAAGGTAAAACATACATAACTACCTTTTACTACCCTCTGTCTCTCTATGCTGTGGTGGGGTGTTAGGAGCAGGGATGGCATACCTTGCATCCATAATCAATTTTTCTTCCCCCTCTCARTACCTTTTTCACTGGAACTAAGATATTATACATGTACAGATAACAACCACTACATTGCATTTATTTTGGTCAAACCTATTTCTTCAGGTATCACTACATTATCAGTACACACCTTTCCCTTGCTGAAATATCTGCACACTAAAAGGATGTTTTTCAGAGGCTCCACTAAGGTTTCTCTTGTGAATGAGCACAAATGAGACTATAAAGCCTTGAATCCTCCAGATTTCTTACCATGGGACAATTATTGTCTGAYAGCCCTTGCTCTTCTGCCTTTAGTAGAAATTAAATCTGGAATTGAATGACAGAATCTCTTCCTCTTGGCAAGTAAAAAATTATTTCTACCTTAAAAAAACAACTAATATCAAAGCATAAAGAACTCAGAAATTGAGATGCTTTTAAGGACTGTCTTAAAGCCCTCAATGTCTTCTGTTCATACAAACATGCTGTAAAGGTAACAATCCAATTTGACAATTTACAATTACATCACCTTTTCCAGTTGTTCCATGTGTTCATTCACATCAGCAGGGATCCACGTATCTTCACCTCGTAGATCTTTCAGCAACTTGCAACTCTCCTTCTTTTCATAATTAATTTTGGCCTAAGTTSGACAGAGAAATAACCAGGTGGAGTTCAGCAGCATTTCCTTACAGATAAACCTCTGCCAGCCACACTGACACAACCATACATAATGATGAGAACAGCACTTGAGAACCTTTTCTTTAAGAAGACAGCAATAAAAATACTTTTGGATTACATGTTAAAGCAGAAATTCACCTAGAACACATTACGCACTCTCCTTTGCAGTTCCTCTATCAMCAGTTTCATCCCATCCTAAATAAGAGTGACACAAAGACATTCAACTTGCATTCTTCATTCTGAGAAGTCCTCTCTTATTACAGCATTCATTAAATGAATACATGATATGATATGATATATGATATGATGGACTTCTAAGTCTCTAGTTTGAAAAATTCTTTGGGCAATTACTCCACTGCAAAGCACAGCTCACTATCTGTTAGTAAGCCTCTCTTTGTGCATATTCAACTTTAAAAATATCTCAGCCAGGTGCAGAACATGGAAATGCAGAAGTCCACGCAAATACTTTCAAGGAGTATACAGGTATGTAAGGATTAGCATTTTGAGCTGCAGAATGTTCCTCCCTTTCTGGTTATCGAGATAAAACTAGAAATACAACTGCTTCTGAAAATACAACCATTACCGCAAACAGTTTCAGTTTCTAAAAGGATTTTTATAAGCCGTATCAATAAAATGTTTTTTCAGCCTCTTAAGTTCCCTCTATTATTTTCAGCTTAAACATAACTTCCAGAATCAAGTTCACATAAATATTACTTGTCTTTAGGAAATTTTTCATGCCATGTATGATATACCATATATCACCACTCTGATTAAACAGGAGGAAAGATATTTTATATTATTACCACCCTAATTTTTGCTAGATAAGTCCTGCAAGTTTTAACATCCTTTTGGGGTTTTGTTTGTTTGAGAGGTCTCTTTTAAAATGACTAAAATTAAAATTAAAAAAAACCCCACAGATAGACTTTGGAATTTTTATCCTTAAACACCAACTTTTATCAGAAAGTGTTGTCAAACATAAGCCAAAAAAACACATACATGTTTTAAAAATATCAATATTTGAAACAAACAAATCAAAAAGTCTAAGGAGATTAGACAACAGTTGAGGTCTGTCCTCCTGATCAGCTATTAGCTCTCTAGATCCAAGCCTTTGCACYGCACAAGACTGTAATCTCCCCACCACAGCCCAGGTTCTTTTTTGTTTTATATAGCCAAGAAGAAAATCTGAAGCCTTTGTCCTGACAGAAATAGAAAACTATGCTTGCAGGAAGATGACCAATACATTATAAAGGTCCAAAGAAGAGAAATACATCCTAAAAAAACAAGATTAAAAGTGTTTTTTTTAAAGTGCTAATTCACAAGGTAGGACCACTATAGTGTTTTTGAACATCAGCATTAGCATATGGAAAGTGGCACAACACAATGAACCCAAAAAAAAAAAAAGAAAAAAGCCCACTATGCATCTGTGCCCAAACAAAAAAACCCTTTCAAACCTTCACTATCTACTTTCTTAGGAGGTCCAAGTGATAAACTTAATGCACTTAAATGCAACTGAAGCAAGGCTGCTACCCAGACTTCTTGATTTTAAATAAAGAAATACTGCAAAACAAACAAAAAATCATATAAATCAGATTGAATTAAGAGGCCAAGACTGAGACTTCCATCTCTAGAAYGACGCTGACAGTTTACAAAGCTGAATTCTACCTCTTAAAATTCAAAATGGAGGCATAAACAAAACATGAGTTAAGAATACATTTAGACATCTATTCCAAATCAAAACATTTTCCAGGTTATAAGTAAACAAAACAACAAAAGAATGAGCATGACTACAATTCAGTGAAATAGATGTTAAGCACAACATAACATCACCAGAACCATGCAGGACTCCAAAAAATGCAGGCGTATTTCCAGTTACCCCTCTGTGATCCAAAGAAACATCCCAAGACATCCAGGACAACACCCTTGAAAATTCATGCAGAACTCACTGATTGGTACATCCTCTTCTAGTCCATATAGACAATGATGGCCCTTTGGTCTTAAAAATATGTTCATCTATCTAAATCAAAGTAACAGAACATGCCACATTTGTAGATCAGTAAGGGATAGTAACTTTAGCTAGGCAACTCAGAAAACATCTACAAGCCACAGACCCCAAACTTAAGGTTAGAACTGGTCAGAGATGAAACAATGGGGRAAAGGGGAGCCATAGTTCTATATGGGGAAAAAAAAAATTTAAAAACCAGACTCCAAGCTTGTTTGCTCCACAAGCAAACACAAAACAAGTTGCCAAGATTTAAACTGAAAAAAGGACAGGCTTTCTGAATACTCCATTTCWCTTTTGTCTGAGAAAGAATTACATCAGTCAGCAGCTCCCTTCCACCCCTTGTGCAGTTCTTAGGCGCATAAATCTATAAACATCACAAATAAAGGCCACTCAAGATCAGTTTGTCATCATGTCTTCATTGTATATGCTCTCAGCCTGTCATGGAAGATTTAGCCTCTTATCATTTCCTATCGTAACAAGTATATTTTATATAACCTTACTATTTTCTTCAGGTTACCAAAGTTACAAAGAAACATTGCATAAAATGAGGTTAATGTTATAAATAAGGTACAAATGGATCTTTTATATTTTTATTATATCTAAAAATAATCAGAAAGAATAAAGACAAGCATTTAAGGAATTTAGATATATGATCCTAATTAGAGAGATGGATCATCATTTTGACTGAAGTACACAAACACTCGTTTAGAATACAGTGACTGGAAATCATTATCAGACTACAGATTGCTATCTCCTGAATACTAAATGAAACAGGATTGGCCAAGATTAATGTGCAGTAGCAGACTGACCACCAGGCTGTCTTTGTCAAAAAGACAAAGACAGAAACAAAAGCATCAAGTGAAAGCTTGTGTCTCCTACACAAAGATACAAAATATAGAAGATTCTTGACAATATAGACATG
>NW_026623404.1:1121140-1131403 GCF_030028575.1 Malurus melanocephalus
AATTTCACCTAAATTACCATTTTAACACAAGATTAGAAACTTAGCAGATACCCTCTGAATCTTTTTATCTCTACAATCTAGCTCCCTCAAATTAGAACACTCCTTTTTATTGCTGGTGATGCTTTCCCCTCACACACACAATTATTTCAAGTGGAAATGAGGAGGAAAATCTGCCTACACTACTTTATTAGCTTCAAAACTTATCTTTATAGTGTACTTTTCTTTTCAAAAGCTGCAGGGCTTACTAGCATGTCATAAAACGTTAAAAAAAAAAAAACCCAACCAAAAAACCCCCTAATTAATTCCCCTGACAGATTTGCCATTCCACATATGAGGGTCAACTCTAATAGTTTCACTTGTCAACCCACAGGATTTCAAGCATTTAACAAGAATCATATGATATAACAAGAATATCCAATAATTTATACTTCCCCCCTTACAAATGAGGCAGATCCTAGGTCACCACAGCTATATGTTTAAGTTTTTGCTCCACAGATACTGGATGAAACATTTCTGAAATAACTCTATTTCAAAATTAATGCATTAATTCTGCAAATGCCTGTGCATGTACACATGAAACCATTATGAGTAACAACCTGTCAAGAAGGGCAAGCATCACGCTACAYTACACACTTCTGCAACATCCTAATGAAACTGCTCATGGTCTYCTTTGCAACAAGCACAAGGTAAAGTCTAAGGCTGGCAAGGCACTCTGGAAGRTCTGTTGATAAGATGCTATAAAAACAATAATTATTCTACAGCACTATGTCAGCAATGTTTGCYGTGGTTGAACAGAACCAAATTTTGCAGTCTTTACCACAAGTAAGCAAAAGAAGTTAGAATTTCACAGATCCATCTGAATGTGGGAGGGAACCAAGTTCAAGGAAAGTGCTTTCTGGATTTCATCAAGAAGGTCATTAAGGCCAGCCCGCCCAGCAGCTGACAAYGCCATCTACTAAATGAAGAATAAAATGTGCTCCAAAGCAGCCTGTAATACACTGCAGATACAAAACCCAAGAGCTATAAAAGTTACCATGCCAGATGCCAGGAAGAAGCAGAAAAGATCAGACACTGCCAACAGCCAAGTTATAGGACACTCAATATATGGAGCTTGTTACACAACAGTCCTTCAAAGATGTCCAGAAGGCATKAAGGGATTTTCACCTAGGGCTGAAAATTCCCTCCACAGCTCACAGAAACCCTGACCAACACGCTTTCCTGATCTCAGCTCTGTTTAGTATTTCAGCTCTCACCAAGGCCAGGGAACGTTTTCCATGCCACTCCAGAAGACCCTGMAATTTTCCACCTATAACGTTGGTCAATACCTAGTTCTTCAGATGATAATCACCATGATTCAACAGGCAATTTCTTAACCCAAAAGAAGAAAAACTCTCTTCTCATGCACAAGCAATCAGAAGAAAATCTACATCATATCAGATCTATATAGTACAACAAAAACATTCAAAATACAGAGCACCAGCTAAGACACTGTCCTGGTTCCCTGCCACTGAAGGGCAGGGCTCCATTTTCACACCTCTCCTCTCTGCACTGCCTCTCACGTGTTCCCAGCACCTTACCCACCAGGCGTGTTCCTGAACTCCAGTCTCAGTCAAAGCCTCTTCCAGGACCGTCCTGATGCAACATGAATCCCACCAAAAGCAGGGTGCAGCTTCCTGCAGACCAAGCTAACAAGTTGCCCTAGCAAGCTCATTGAGACTACCAGTTTAAGCACAAGGAACAAGGGGGAAAAGTGCACTTTGGGGAAAAGAAGCATGGAAAAAAACTTCATTTCAGCAACAGCTTTCTGTTAGAAAAGTTAAAAAAATCTAATACCTAGTCCAGTCCTTCAGACATTAATATAAGGCATTCAAAATATCTACAATGAGCTTGTCTTTCTAATGTCAGGACCATCTCCTATCCAATCATACAAACCACTGTTTTAAATGTTTTGATAAACAACAATTAGAAAGGTTGCTGTGGTATTACCCTCCCAGCTTCCATCACCCCAAAGTTCAGGGGCAGAGAGCCCTGGTTACACAAGTGCTTACCTCCACAGAACTTGAGTATATCCTTCTTTGCAGTTCTGATGCTTTTACACCAATTCTTTGTCTGAATAACATTCTTATTTTTGAGAATGCTTATATTATTTTTCTAGTCTCTATATTGAAATTATTGCTACATCCACAAAGATTTCTCAAGGAAAGACAAGAAAGAGCTTAGCTTCCACCCCAACTTGGCAACTTGCAACTGAGTTAGAGTGCTGCCTGTACCATCACCTCCTCCAGATACAGCTTTGGCAACTGGAAATGTCACCACTTTGTCATTTTCACCTGCCAAAAGGCACAGAGGAAAGGTTACTGAAAGGAYCATCACTTCAATCATTTAAGCACCTTGTGCTCGATAATCAAAAGTCAGACGTGTTTTAAAGAGCAGCCTTCAGTCAGAAACACCTGGGAGGCAGCAGCTGGTTCTGCTGCTACAGGCACAGACACAACAGATAAATAGAAGCTACGACTGATTGGAAACCACAGATGGGTATTTTGTGTTAATGTAGGACCTCTCCACTACTGTGGCAAAGCAAGCACCAGAGGAAGGCCTTCCAGAATATAACAATGAAGACTGTCTTCATCACTGACCTTCGAAAACAACTTATCTGTTCAAAGATATTGCTTGCACACAGAGGTCTGAAAAACTTTTGTGAAGAGGCAGTATTTATTTCTCAGTGTTATTAGTCTTCTAATACCACAGATTTAAGTGCTGAAGTGCTTATTTCCTTCAACAGATAGTTAGGGATGTAACACTTCATGAAGGATTTAAAAGGGAAAGAACAAAAAGGAGGTGCTTAGTATTACAGCACAGAAGCAACTATAACCCCTAACAGAGATATGTTTTGCTACTAATTCCTGCCTAAGGAGAGATTTCTGTAATTTTCCACTGAAAACTACAATGTAAAATACTGCTGAAGCATTCCATCACCTCAGCAAGTRCTGAACACTGCAAAAAGCCAACTGTTAGGCTTTTATGAGGAAATAATTGATCATACTTCACCAGCAAAACCTGCTGATTTCAGAGTTTCTTTAGAACTTTAAAACCATAAACTCAGTGATACTGCCATACACTGTTTGTTGGRAGGGGAGCAATTTTTAGTTGTATTTTCAAAGAAAATGAAACAAGAAATGTAAACCAAAACTGGAAGAAGAAGTCTAAATCAAAAGCATCGAACAAGACGTTTCCAATAATAATGGTTTGCAAATCTCAAATTAGTGTTTTCAGAAATACAARTAAGTAAAACTGAAGATGTAATTTCTTGTTTGTGCAATGAATCTGGTTTATGGCATAATTTTATTTACACTGTTTCAATAAGATGCCTTATTTGACTGAGGTCTTATTTACTTACACTCAACTTCCAATCTGTTAGTAATCCTTAAAAATTAAAAGGCATGATTTTCTACACAAGGTATGGTCAAATCACATCACCCTCAGAGGCCAAAGAATGAAAGACTCAAAGTCCATGAAAAAAAACCACAAAACGGAACAGCAACCCTAAAATACAAAAATACCATATGATATTGCAGATGCAAGAATAATCAAAAATTTGAGGTCCTGATAGTTTTTAACAAGAAATGTTCATGTCTAGGAAAAATACACATCCCTGCACTTACCAAAACACCCACCAGATTATTTTCTTGCTGTAAACTAGTCAAGCAAAATAGCAGTGCTATGAACTATCATGYTCATCATAACAAGAGGTTACTTCTGAAGCTTATTAACAATTTGCATGTCMACACTTAATTATTTGATTACTGATCATTATCATAAACATTATCAGCTGCTGGGTTTTACTGGTACAGTTCGGAAGACAGACTACACAAATAAAAGAACACAATTTCAAAATTTAAAAGAGAAATCTCAATTAATTGAGWGGCATGTTGATTCTTCAAAAGAGGTGCAAGTTCAATATTTCATAACAAAAAGCTCCTTAAGGTGAGTTGGCTGAACACCTCGTCTTTCCAGAAACAGAACTGCYAAAGTACAGTTATTTCTACAAACATCTCAGACTACCAGAAGCAACTACACAGCTTTCCAACCRTCTTTCCCAAAATGAAAAGCAAGAGCTTCAGGGATTACAATCACCAAATAAATGTCTCGACTACGTTTGCCTACTGTGGTAAGTTCCTGCATATCTGTTGCTGCCTTTCTGTACAAGACAATCAAAACACATTGAGATAGTCTTGAAGTAGTTTTCTCCCAGCTCTGTTCACAGAATCACAGAATATCCTGAGCTGGAAGAGACCCACAAGGCTCATCAAAGCCTGACTCCTGGCCCCAGGACACCCCAAGAGTCACACCATGTGCCTGAGAGTGTTTTCCGAACGTATCTTGAACTCTGCCAGGCTTGGTGCTGTGACCACTTCCTGGGGAGCCTGTGCCAGAGCCCAACCAGCCTCTGGGTGAAGAACCTTCTCCTAATAGGAGAAGGCCTAAACCTTCCCTGACACAGTTTCAGGCCATTCCCTCAGATCCTGTCAGTGGTCACCAGAGAGATCAGTGCCTGCCTCTCTGTTTCCCCTCTTGAGGAACTAAARACCATGATAAGGTCTCCCCTTAGAATCCTCTTCTCTACACTGAACCAGCCAAGTGACCTCAGTTGGCTGCAACCTTAAGCCYTTCATCATATTTGTGGTCGTTCTTTGGACACTTTCTAATACTTTAATGCCCTTCTTAYATAATGGCACCGAAAACTGCACACAGGACTCAAAGTGAGGCCGCCCCAGTGCACAGCAGAGTGAGACAATSCTGTCTCTCGACCACCTGGCTATTCCACCACTATAGCAGCAGGCAGCCCAACCACAAATCAAAGCAAAGCAGAGAAAGTCAATACACTTAAGACATTAATCTGTTCTCACATAGACAGCAACAAGTCCGTTTCTGAAAAGCAGACAGCAGAGTATTGACATGGCAACTATGACATCCTCATGCTTTCACTTTATAAAATGGGAAATTGACTTTTCACAGAAATAACAGAGTAGCTACAGAAGTCTTTACAATGTTGCTTTTTTACATAGCTTAGTATGAGGTTATTTGGTCAATAAACGGCAAGAAGAAACATGCAATGAGTTTAAAAAAAATCCATTCCCAAATCTCTGTCAGCCAAATTAGTGATAAAGGTATCATCTCTACAGCCTCCTTTGTGCCACATGGACTTGTATAGATAAAATGCTTATAATACACTTTTGCTAACACATTCTATAACTCTAGTACAGAATAGTGGGGAGGACAGGAAACTCMCAACTTTCAATATGTCCTCTCTGTACTTCAACTTTTCTTACTGCAAGGAAAAGAAATAGTTCAAGGACAGTCATAACATGATGAACACAGCAATTCTGCARGCAACAGCAAAGAAAACCATTTGATCATTAATGTATGTTTCAGTATTATCCAATGCACCCAAGAGAATCTTTGAAAATCGAKAATCTGACTTAGCTTTAGATTGCTTAGAAGTGAAAACAACACTGTGGAAAAGTAACACAGACTCTACAATATGACTTTCAGTAAGAGCTGAAAAGTCACATCAGGGAAGTTTCTCAATGGCCATACAGTTGAGAGGGACCAAACACCTCTAATGGTTCAATTCTGTAGAAAACAATGTCATGGTGTCCAGATCCATTCCTACACTCCACAAAAAATGGACTTGAAGAATCACAGTGCCTAGCATTTCAYAAACTACACTCCATTCTGTTTTCCTGTATTGGATTTCTCAGTGCTCTAACATTCTCAGAACTGAGAATCCAAGCTACTATCCTAACTAAAAAATGTCCAGTAATGCCCAGGAAGCTGACAAAAGTGTACACAGGCTTATGTAAAAAGTGAGCCATTTCCAAAATATTCCGGCATCCTCCAGAAATTTGAGGCTCACCAACTTTTCAATAAATAACTTTCAACACATATTTTAGATTTTAGGTTATTCTTATCTGGATAGAATTGCAGTGCCAGTATTTGCAACATGCAATATAAGAGACCCTACAATTTCTCTGTGCATCATCTGAAAATTCACTTTTGTCTACTCTAAGCTGGCTTCCTGCTAATCCCTTAAAAAAAAAAAACTAGCTCTTGAGCTGAAAGAAACATCTAACAATTTTACAGAACTCTCTTGTATTATTTTCAGCCTATCTTCCCCTCATCTCAAAGCCTCAAGTGTCCTTGGAAAGTCTGTACCAAGATCATCTCTGCACCTTTCTTCWCACTTTCTCTGAGGCTGTTTGGTTCTTCTTGAGATGCTGGAACCTAGACTACATAAATTATTTGATATTACACAGAAATGAGTAATATGTCTGTGCAACCTTTTCCTTTGTTCTTTATTCTTCTCACAGTAATTCTAACACTTGATCAGATTTTGCTTTTGTCTAAGTAATGATGTAGCAYCTTTATAGAGCTATTTACTCCCCAGTTGTTAGTTTTGAGTGGTAAAAGCCAACTGTGAACTCACTGCTGTACACAGAAAATCAGTGATTGCCTTACTCCAGAAAATTATGGTAGTGCATTTGGTTTTATTTAATAACACACAAATATTGCAGATATATTTTTAAGGTGTTCACATAGGAGTCATTTGTATTCATGAATTTTTAAAAATATGCTGAAAAATACAATGATGATCTGTTTCTTATTCAAATCAAAGAAAATGACAAAATTCAACCCAGATCCTGCATACATACCTTTTAATGCACTACATCTTAGCAATAATATATCAGTTTGTTGCATTCTAAAAAGTCCAAACCAATTTCTCTAATATTCTTCAACTAGGCTGATGAGCAGCATCTAAACCTACAAGAACATATGAACCCCAAGAACTAGGATCTATGAAGCTACAGTACCATCAAAGACTTCAAGACATACCCCAACAGTGCAGTCAAAAGTGTAGTCCCTTGTGCTCAAGACATTTTTTAGCAACACTCAAATTCTGCTAAAAGCAATCTGTGCCCTTTCTCGCCATGTCAGTAAGAAGTGCTCTCATCCCTGACATCAACCATTCCTCTATGAGAGTACCTTTGGCTTATTCCTGTTGTGTTCCTCCAACAACTAAACCTCCTTCCTCGGCTTTACTGCCTCCCTAATTTGAGATTTACCCAAACACAATTAGAGGTTAAATTGCCTTTTCCACAGATTGCAGTATTTTTAACACCATAATCCAGTAACTATAAAAACACCACAGAAGAGTTTAATGCTATGTGTAAAATATTCTTGCTTCAAATTAGCAGTATTTTAGAGGTATTAACAAAAGAAGTAAAAACCATCCACARAAATTTGGTAAAGGAAGTTGTAGAAAAATTTTTATATAACATCCTCACAGAACACTTTTACTTCATGTTAAACTGTTGATGCAAACAGAGGCAAATAGCAAAAGAGGAAAATTATTATTTCATAAACTACTACAATAATGTCTRATGCTGTAAAAAACTTTCACAAAATCTATGCATTTATCAATGATTTTTAGTCAGGCTGGCAGCTTGTCACAAGTGGATMCTCCAGGATCAATACTGGGCTCTASRTGCTCAACATCTTCATAAATTATCTGGATGATGGAACTGAAAACAACCTCATCAAGTTTTCTGATGACACCAGACTGGGTGGTGGACACAACACGAAGGYAAGACATCCTACAGAGACACCTGGAGAAGCTGGAAGAGCAGGCTAGCAAGAAATGTATGGAGTTTAAAACAGGCAGCAACAAAGGCACMCTGGATCCTGGGCTGCATCTGCAGGTGCATCGCTGGCACAGATAGAGACATCATCATCCCACTGTGCTCAGCCTTTGTCAGGCTGCACCAGAGCACAGTGCCCCGTGCTGGGACCAACCCCACTGCTCGGGAAAGACACAGACAAACTGGAATATGCACAGGAGAGATATGAAGATGATCACAGGGCTGGAGAAATTGCCCTGTGAGGGAAGCCTGAGTAAGTTAGGCCTTTTCTCCCCGCAGAAGAGACACCTAAGGGAGGAAACTCATCACAGTATCCCAGTAAAGCACATCTAYAGAGAACAGAAGTTCTCTCTCCACAAGGAGGGAGCCACAGGGAGAGGTCAAGGGGTGGAATCCCTGATGAGGAATATCTTTGGTGCACACAGCTCAGTGTGCAGCTGCAGCATGAGCTGCAGTTTGTGCTCTGGGTGTTGGGAAATGACAGGAGCCCCAGGCAAAAGGCCCTGACCCTTTGCACAGCAGAGAGACCTTTGGGGCAGCCAGGAGAGCGGACACTCAGAACAGCAGGAGCCAAGGACTCAGCAGGAGCCCAGACTATGGTGCACTTAGACCGTAAGGGTATAAAAGCTCAGGGATTTGGCTGTTCAGGGCCTCTCCTTGGAGGCACCCAGCTCACCTGGCTTTGTGTTTTGCACGAAGATTAAATTGTTTTAAGGATCCAGATGTCTGTGACTCTGCTATGGAAAATCTGGAGTCAAGCTGATTAAATGAAACTTGTCTGACTGTGTGAGTGGTGTGTGTAGGGAGTCAAGCAGAGCACATGGTGGCCCACTGGCCCACCCTCCACAAAGGGGCTTCAGTCCCAGCAGTGCCAGCCTCAGGTGGTGGSAGTGTGACTGCCACAGTGCYTCCTGAAGGGTCAGAYRGGAAAAYTTCCTTAAMCMCATCACCAGAGTTTTTCAAGACGTGACTGAACAGAGCACTAGATAATCTTACTCAGGCTCCTTTTCCCACAAGGGGTTGTACCAAATGATCTTTCAAGGTCTTTCCAAGCAGGGCTGTTSTAGGATTCTAAGCCAGTGGCATCAGCCCAGACAGCTTGGTGTACAAGTGGCASTAGCTGAGAAGAAAAGGTAAAGTAGGATAATGGAGTCCTATGTAAGTTTTGCTTGCTGTTAAGTCTATTTTCTGAACATCCAAGAGGTTGAACTGAGCAAAGGAGCAATCTTAAACATATAAAGTACAGCAACAGGCATTTTAACAACACCAACAAACTTCTACAGCGTAGTGTGTTTCACTATTGCTAAGTAAAAAGCATTTCCCTTTAACTGTTTGTCACAAAGAAATCACTGAAGGGAGCTTTTATTGCCAAGAAATTATTMACAATTGTAAAAGGGAGATGTCCACACAATATAGGATATTAAATCCTCTCTCTTTCTGCTTTGCCTTGAGAAAAGGCATCACTGTTGCGTAAGCATCAGGCTGTTCAGACCATTTTCCAATCAACTTTTTTTCTGAAAGTRTGTTTGCCCAGTAAGATTTGGTTGCTGCTTACTCTGGTCTTTTGTCAAAAGYCCATCACCACAACCTCATACTCATTTTATGCACTCTCTTGTCTTACACTTTTCTTGTTATCCCCTCTTAAACTCCAAAACGAGCCATGTCACCTAAGTGATGTGCCATTTATGACTTCAGCATTCACTCTACTTACAAGTCCCAACCAGAATTACCACAAATACCAAAACCAGCATACAGGCAGGTTTTGAAGGAAATGCATCATGATTAGCACAGGTCCCCAGGTCACAGCAACTGTACTAAAGCACCTATGAGTGGGAGCCTCCTTCTTGGCTTACACTACAACAACACAGGCAAGCAACTGACCCTATAAAATCAGGCTCCCGGTTCTTAACACACGCACACAACTTCAACTTATTACCACTCCATGCCCAGTGTTGCAATGGAGAGATACAGACTCTTTAGGAAAGACAGGCCACAAGACAAGGAGAAGSAGTTGCCTTTTGTGTCTCATTTAAGGAAAGGCTGAGCTGCGCCTGTTTAGCCTAGAAAAGGCCGKGCGGGGAGTGAGAGCGGTGCCTTCTTATCAATGTGTAAAAAAATCTGAAGAGAGAATATAAAGATGAACGACTCCGGTTCTTTCCAAAGGTGTAACCACAGAAATACATAATAAGTGAAACACCAAGAGGATCAACACCACGAGTGGCAAAACGCAAGAAATCAGGTGGGTGTCAGTCAGAAGTTCCAGGCTGAGTCTGCCCACTCCCAGAGCGCAGCCCAGCTCCCCTTGGCACAGAAGGGGCTCTGCCCACGGCGTCCCCTCCTTCGCCTGCCGCGACCACGGCAGCTTTCAGGGGCGCACCGACCCCGCGCAGCACCCAACGCCCAGCCTGGAGAACGGGGAGTGCTCAGCGGCCCCGGGGCAAGGCTGGGCCGGGCCGGTCACCCCACCTGCGCCAGCAGCGCCTCCCGCTCCCGCTCCTGCTGCCGCCGCTCCCGGCTCCTCTCGCTGTCCAGCACGGACGCCATCGGCACACCCCGCCGGAAG